>NW_023305667.1:0-2089 GCF_011077185.1 Oxyura jamaicensis
CAGGCCCAGCCATGAAGGCAAAGCTCAATCTGACTGTGATTCCAAAAGCTTCCCCCAGCAAGGGCATCTTCCCCCAGCACCCTGCTCCCTGCTGACCTCTCAGCTACGGCCCTACTGCCACTGCCTTGCCACCAGGGGAGAAAATGCACAATGATGGGGAGCAGGATGAAGGACAAAGAGCGGGCTGGTCTGCGAGAGCCAGAAGGGGCCCAGCTCCAGATATGAGGCCAAATAGCCTCCTGTGCCCCGGGCTTCTCATGGTTGGTTAGATGACCTGGGAATGTGCAGACTCTATGTCTCGGGCTGTTTTCAGAGCATGATGCAGGGAGCAGCCGATGCCTGCCCATGGTGGAAGGGCCCTGGGGGAGCTGCCAGAGGAGCATGAAGCCCACTGGGGTGGTTGTGGTTTAACCCAGCAGGCAGCTAAGCACCCCGCAGCCATTCTCTGGCTCCCCCCACCCCCCCAGCAGGATGTGGAAGAGAATTTAAGAAAAAAAAAGTAAAAAAAAAAAAAAAAAAAACACTTCTGCCCCTATGTGAGAAAAGAGCCAGCTCCAGCTGGCTCCAACAGGGACCCACCACCGGCCAGAGCCGAGCTATAAGCAATGCTGGTTGGGCCTCCGGGAGAGCAAACTGAAAACAGGAAAAAGCTGGGGAGAGAGGAACAGGCAGCTAAGAGGGAAACAGCCCTGCAGCCACCGAGGTCGGTGAAGGAGGGGAGCAAGTCCTTGTCTTGCTGTGTGAGCTGCTCACCCCCACCTCACAGCCTCCTGCCCCCGGCCCACAGCCACGCACGCCCCTGACCCCCTCGGGGCTGAGCCATGCTGGGGGGCTCCTGCCTGGGCAGAGTTCCCCAGCCCAGCTGGGCTTGCAACGAGGCTGGCTTTCAGGGCTGGCTCCCACAGCAGCAGCAATCACCACCCTACCCAGCCCCACCACCGGGCTTCGCACCCCTGGGGGGCATTGGGCTGTCCCGGGGGGCTTCTGCTTCCCTGCCTGCTGCTGTCCCTGCTCCCAGATCCTCTCTGCCCTCCAGGGCAGCTCTTGCAGCACGATCCCCCACCTCCTGCAGCAGAGAGCTGCTCCTCCGTCCCGTGCCCCCGAGCAGAGCCCATTTCCCCTGTGCGAAAAGCCCTGCTGCCCTCCTGGCATCTCGCAGCCCAGCAGGAGATGGGTGAAACAGTGAGCAGGAGGCCAAGGGGGTTCCGCATGTGGCCCCTGCCCTGCCCAGCACATGTCCTACCTGCCCTCCCTGGTGCTCTGCAGCTCCAGTAGCATCTCAGCCCAGCTCCTGCACAGCCTCAGCCCAGCTCTGACCCCACTTCTATAGAGCCCCAAGCCTCTGCACTGGTTGCAGCTTCCTGCGTACACAGCAGGGAGAAACATCCTGCTTTCTTGGAAGTCAGGCTGTTTTCTGATGCAGTGCCTGAAAGTGAAACTCGGCAGCTGCAGGCTGTGCCGGGGCTGAGCCAGGCTGCTGGGGCAGCTGCATCACCAGTGTGAACTGTGTTTATTTGATTCGTGTCAGTATGGAACAATGCTAGGGCCGCATGATGAAATATAAGCTCCTATTTAAGAAAAACAGAGTGATTAGTGTAGATAGTTCTTGTATCATGCAAAGGAAGGGTCCAGCAATTTGTGTAAATAGAGGGTTTGAAGGGCAAACATTGAGACTCGAGTCTGGGAGATAAGAGGACCACGGAGTTTTTTTAGGAAACTGCAGACTTTTGCATGGGACGCTGCCCAAGCCTCTGATAACCAGCAAAGAGATCCAGCAAATAAGGAGAAAGGGGGAGCTGAAGGACGACCGAAGGACAAAGCCTGGGAGGAAGACTACGAGCCTTCAGCACAAGAGACCCCCAGAAAGACCACCAGAGACTGCTACGCATGCGTCCAGAGAGGGTTTGGATTCCGGGAACTAATTATAATAACCCTGCCTTTTCTAGGAATAGTGGTGAATATGTATTAGTCTAGGAGCATAAAAATCAGACACCTGATGTAACAGGAGTGCGTCCTGGTAGAGCAGAGACTCCCGGTGCACCCAGCGCTGTTTGCTTGCCTCTATTCGCTTAATAAATCACAAAAATCC
>NW_023305668.1:0-6891 GCF_011077185.1 Oxyura jamaicensis
GCTTGCCTCTATTCGCTTAATAAATCACAAAAATCCTATTTGGGACTCAATCATTTATCACAACTGGGGCTCATCCGGCATGGTCTTGGTTCCTGAATTCTGACTTGATCTAGGAGGGGCGCCCCAGCATTTGGTGGCTCCTGTTCAAGTCAGGTCGGGACTAACACCATCATGAACCTGAATAAAGGCAAGCAAAGAATTTGATTTTTTTATGAGCTCCCTTGCCGGTTGCAGCATTGTATTTTGCCCGTAATTCTGCGCGCGAAAATCCAAACGAAGATGACGGAGTCGTGAGTATTTGAAGCGTGTACCTTTCAGTTGGGTGGGATTCGGTTGCCTGTGTTTGTAAGAGTGTGGCTGAGACGGAACCTAGTTCCGAAGCGAGTGTGGAGCTCTTCTAACCGCGGTTCCAATCTCCCGCGAGGGACTTGGCCGGTGAAGGACCGAAGTGATTCCTATAGGATTCGTGGGTGGGCGATAGGTCCTAAACCCCCTGCAAGACACTCTTACTGGGTAACCAAGGGCTGTAGGAATTGCCACAGTAAAATTCCTAGGTGGGTCAGACAAAATTGAAGAGCCGGGACCAGAGAAAAGGGAGCAAATTAAAAATGGTTCAGTACTATCTGATAAAATGGCCAAATCAGGATATCCACCTAGAACCTGTGGAATCAGATCTTTGAGTTCATCACAGTCAGCTCAGGCTTGTGAGCTGTATGCTCTCTGTATACTCTGTATGCTCTCTGTATGCTCTCTGTATGCTCTCTGTCGGGCCCTGGAACTATTAAAGGGGAAAAGTGGGGCTATATTTACAGCACGTTGAACTGAATGAACTCCCCATGCCTGAATCACCACCAGAAAGCAGTCTTGCACAACAAAAACTGGAAGTTTCTCCAAAGATGTTGCCATTAAATTAATAATATTAATTAATAAAATATCATTGATTAAAAAGTACTCATCTACTGCCGTGAAATACTGTTACTATTAAACTTGCTGTTCTGGTTTGGAGACAAAAAGGAATATAGTTAAGGCATGAGCATGTGACTTTCTGTTTCCTGAAGGTGGTGAGCTTTAATTCTACTCATGCTAAGTCTCAGTGAGACATACCAGCATCCTTGTGGACCCACTCATTTTAATGCTGTAAAATCGTGGGTCAGATGATTCAAAGCCTTAATGGAAATGTACTCAGGTAGGGGAAAGGTGAATTGGTATCATTTGCTTTCAAAAGTCATATGGTCGATTTGTTTGTTTGTTTTAAGTTTGTACTAATATAAAAATCACATGAGCACACCTGTTGAACAGTAAAAGTTATTTTTCTGTAAGTGCATTTACTCTATTTTTGAACAAACAGAAGTATCAAATACTTGTTTACATATTAAGTGGGTGTTTTGAGCCTGCAAAATTCAATATTGGCTCTATAACTCTGCTTTCATAAGTACCAGTTATTATACCACTGTATTTCTGATGTTTGCATAATCATAGAAGGACCTCAGAACTTGAATACACAGACTGAAATAAAAGCTGAGAGCCTTGAATATGTCAGTGTGCTATAGAGTGGCCTTTGAGGACTGTCATGATAACCCTTTTACATTACAAAGTTAATGTTTTAGTCCTAAATTTTCAGGACCCCTTAGTACAGAAGAAAGCTTTATACAATTACTGATGTGAATTT
This sequence comes from Oxyura jamaicensis, assembly GCF_011077185.1. NCBI lineage: Eukaryota > Metazoa > Chordata > Aves > Anseriformes > Anatidae > Oxyura > Oxyura jamaicensis. The sequence goes on from NW_023305668.1 coordinate 1,670, forward strand.
CTCTAAAAATGTATATTTTTGTGTCCAGTTGTATTATTCAAGTGTTCCTTTGTATCAATTTATGTATGCTTCTGTTGTGGTTTAACCCGGCCGGCAGCTAAACACCACACAGCCGTTCGCTCATCCTCCCCCCTCCATGGGATAGGGGAGAGAAAGGAGAAAAACTGAAGCCTGTGGGTTGAGATAGAGACAGTTTATTGGGACAGAAAATAATAATAATGATGTGCACGGAGCGGGTGATGCACGGTGCAGTTGCTTGCTACCCGCTGACCGATGCCCAGCCTGTCCCCAGGCGGTCGCCCCCCCCCACCCCCCGGCTAGCCACCCCTATGCATTGTTTAGCATGGCATCAGATGGGATGGAATACCCCTTTGGCCAGTTTGGGTCTGCTGTCCTGGGTCTGTCCCCTCCCAGCTCCTGCTGCACCCCCAGCCTGCCCGCTGGCAGGACAGAGGGAGGAGCTGAAAAGTCCTTGGCTTAGTGCAAGCACTGCTCTGCAGCAATTAAAACATCAGCATGTTATCAACATTAGTCTCATTCTAAATCCAAAACATAGCACCATACCAGCTACTGGGAGGAAAATTAACTCTATCCTAACTAAACCAGGACAGCTTCTAAAACAAAGAAGGGAGAGTAGGGGTGTGAACCCTAGGAAAAGATAGATAAAGTATGCTATGTTCTTAAATTTTTTTAAATCGATGGACGGAAGGTCCTTGCATCTGTCCGTGCGGGAGAAAAAGCGACAGACACATCTAGGAGACAGATCTGGGAGAAACTCAGTTAAAGAAAGAGCACAAGTCATGGAAAAATAAATAAATAATTAAATAAAAATAAAATATGACAGCACCAATTACTGGGAAGGGCCCTACATTCTAATAACTTGGGGGCCGAGGTTGTGCTTGTGTTTTAACAGAAGCCGGCCCTAGATGGGTGTCAGCACCATGAGTCTGTCTGGCCGTCTCATCATCTGCCTTAACATGATCACAGCACCCTCCTCTGCGGTTTGGACTCCAGCTCAAACAAAAAACAACGTCTGGGAGTGGCCAGCTGCCATATGCAGGACCCACAAACAAGGACTCCAGGAGCTGGAGGGGCAGCCAGAGCCCCCCCTGGCTGGGCAGCACTCAGTACCTGCCTCTCCCAGGGATGTGGTTACAAAGTTTGTTCAAGATAGAATTAGTATGCCTGGCAGTTTTTCTCTGTGTTTTAGTTTGTGTTAATGGTGCTTTCTTCATTTGTGTTAATTGTGCTTTTTTATGTTAAAGAAGGGGGAGATGTGGGAGTGTGGCCATGGGGGTCGACAAGCCCCATGGCTGGTGATAACATCAGGAATGTCAAGAGTTTGGAGGAGGGAACAAAGAGGGGTGATTCAGGAAATGCCTTGCTGTTTTGGGTTGCTTGTTCTCCAGAAGGGTGGTAAAAATGTTATTAGAACACTTAATAGCTAGATACGGGATAATCCAGTCCATTGATTCTGATCAGGGCACACACTTTACTTCTAAAATAATAAAATAATTATGTCAATCATTAGGCTTTCAGTGGGAATAACACACTCCGTGGCACCCACAAAGCTCGGGGAAAGTAGAAAGAATGAATCAAACAATAAAACAACAATTGGCTAAGTTAATGATCGAGACAAAAATGCCCTGGACAAAATGCGTACCATTGGCACTTTTAAATATTAGAACTAAACCACACACTGAGACTGGATTATCACCATGTGAAATGTTATATGGCATGCCTTATTCTCAAGGGATGCCCTTAGGGAACAATGGAGCTGAGGATTGTAGTATCCAGAAATATATAATTACCATTGGTAGAAGATTAAAAGAGCTAAGAGAAACTGGGATGATGGCTCAGACACCACCTTTAGGATTTGCAATTCACCAGTTAAAACCAGGAGATCGGGTTCTAATAAAAACATGGAAAGATGATTTAAAGAACGAAGTCAAAATTTCTTCTTAGTGATGAAATGTTCTTTATTGACAGCGCTGGATGCACGGGGGATCCTTCCACCTAACGTGCATACCCAAAGTGACAAACTATCTTGTATTTATACAGCAGAACTATGAATATTCAATTAACGCCTATACATATTCATTACCTAAACCCGCCTACTCACGCTTCTTATGCTAATTAGCTTCAGTCCTTTGCACTTGCGCAGATTCTTCCAAGAATTGTGGGCAGGGGTCTTAAGGACGTGGTCAGTGGTCTTAGGGAGGAAGGCCGTATGTCTTCCTCATAGTATACTTTTCACCCTTTCTCTAGAATGTAGTGATTTTGCAAGTTTGCAATGTCCTTATCAGTCTGAGCTAATTTGTGTCCTTGTTGTCCGTCTGTTTCCTGCCTGAGACGGGATGTCTGGCAAGTTTTTGTTACTTAGTTTTCACCTCTTCTTCACCTCTTGGCTCCTGATAGGATATCTTACAGACTCAGACTACTTCTTCCTTGACTAACAGATAATATTGAGTAACTAATCTATTCAATTCTTCATACCTAGGTAATGATTCATCCTACTGCCTAGCTAGCTATTCATCCTTTTATATTTACTAATTGCTTGCTTGTTTCATTCCCCCCTTTTCTTGATGCATGCAAATTCCTTTGCATTAAATGTACCCATCTTTCGTAATACAACAAAACAAACACTTGAACAATATACATACAAATATTCCCAATATCACAAAAGCAATCATAATAATAAAAACCTGTTTCAGCCACTGTATATTAGGTAGCCAAGAAGTTACTTTGTTCCACATTTCTTCAAAACTCCATGAGAGATCGTCTTTGGTGACTTCATGTAATATTGTAGTCTGTTTCCATATTTCCTCTAGGTCAGTGGAAATTCTCCCACTTTGATCCACATACACACAACAACTAGTATTAACAATTGTACATACTCCTCCTCGAGCAGCCAACAACAAGTCTAAGGCCATTCTGTTTTGTAACACCACTTGTGATAAGCTAGGTATTTCTTGCTCTTGAGCTTTCATAACATCGATTGTCCTATTTTCTAATTTTTCTATTACTGCAGATATGTTGACTATTGTTTTTTCCAACTCACTCACCCCTAACCGTGGGATAAACCAGCAAGCAAAACTATGGAAAGCAGTAGGCCTTTCTACTAAGGGATTTTTGATTTCCCGTCCAATTCTCCGAATATGGCGGCAGTTCGCGCAGGCAGGGCGAGCAGGCAGGGCGGAGAGCAATCGCCTGCCCACACGAACACCTCTTAACGACAGTCGTTAGCTAGGCGATAATGGTCTCCACCAGGCACGGTGGGCTCTCCAGGAGGTCGGTACACACCCAGACCGACTGCCCGTTAAAGAATGCAGCGGTTCAGGTCACTGGATGCAGGGAGTGTCAGAGCCTGCTGCTGCCATCGGCGGGAGGCAGAGACGCTGCGTGCGTGAGGTGCGAGCAGGTGGATGACCTGATCCGCATGGTGGCGGAGCTCAAGGAGGAGGTGGAGAGGTTGAGGGCCATCAGGGAGTGTGAGCGGGAGATAGACTTGTGGAGTAACTCCCTGCAGGGCCTCAAGGAGAGGTACCGGGCTGAGACACCCCAAATGGGGGTGGAGCCCCTGCCTTGTCGCCGTCGGGCAGAGGGAGGGGATCTGGGAGTTGAGGAGGAATGGACACAGGTCCCTGCTCGACATGGCAGGCGATGCCCTCCCCTTCCGGCCCCACCTTCCCAGGTGCCCTTACGCAACAGGTTTGAGGCCCTGGAGACTGGGAGATCAACAGCAACTGAGGAAGAGGTAGAAAGTGTTCCCAGGAGGATGCCTAGGGCGAGGAGGTCGACTCCACGCCTCAGGACTGCCTCCATCAAGAAAGAAAGAAGGGTGATTGTTGTGGGAGACTCTATCCTTAGGGGAACAGAGGGCCCTATTTGTCGGCCTGACCCTACCCATAGGGAAGTCTGCTGCCTCCCTGGGGCCAGGGTCAGGGACGTTGCCAGGAAGCTTCCCAACCTGGTACGCCCCTCTGATTATTATCCTCTTCTGATAGTCCAGGCGGGCAGTGACGACATTGAAGACAGAAGCCTGAAGGCAATCAAAAGAGACTTTAGGGGGCTGGGACGGTTAGTGGACGGAGCGGGAGTGCAGGTAGTGCTTTCGTCCATCCCTACGGTGACAGGGAGGGGTACGGAGAGGACCAGGAAAGCCCGCCTGTTAAACACGTGGCTCCGGGGCTGGTGCCAACGCAGAGATCTTGGGTTTTTCGACCATGGGGCAGTTTATTCAGCACCTGGTCTGATGGCCATAGACGGGTCCCTATCCTTTAGGGGAAAAAGGATCCTTGGCCAGGAGCTGGCGGGGCTCATTGATAGGGCTTTAAACTAGGTAAGAAGGGGGATGGGGGTGAAGCAAGAATTGTTGGAGCTGTGCCAGGGGGAACAATAGCAAGGCCGGGGAATAAGGTAATGGCCCAGCTGAAGTGCATCTACACCAATGCACGCAGCATGGGTAACAAACAGGAGGAGCTGGAAGCCATCGTGCAGCGGGCAGGCTACGACTTGGTTGCCATCACGGAAACGTGGTGGGACCAGTCTCATGACTGGAGTGCTGCGATGCCTGGCTATAGGCTCTTCAGAAGGGACAGACAGCACAGAAGGGGTGGCGGTGTGGCTCTCTATATTAGAGAGTCTTTCGATGTTGGAGAACTCGAGGCTAGGAATGACAAGATCGAGTCCCTTTGGGTTAGGATCGGCAGGGACAACAAGGCTAGCGTCCTGGTCGGGGTCTGCTATAGACCGCCGAACCAGGACGAGGAGACGGATGAGGAGTTCTACAGGCAGCTGACAGAAGTTGCGAAATCTTCAGCGCTTGTACTCGTGGGGGACTTCAACTTCCCTGACATATCCTGGAAGCACAACACAGCCCAGAGAAAGCAGTCTAGGAGGTTTCTGGAGAAAGTGGAAGATAGCTTCCTGATGCAGCTGATTAGTGAGCCTACCAGGGGTGGTGCCCCGCTAGACCTTCTCTTCACAAACAGAGAAGGACTGGTGGAGGATGTGATTGTTGGGAGCTGTCTTGGGCAGAGTGACCACGAAATGGTGGAGTTCACTATTCTTGGCGAGGCCAGGAAGGGAACCAGTAAAACCACTGTATTGGACTTTCGGAGAGCTGACTTTGGGCTGCTCAGGACACTGGTTGGTAGAGTCCCTTGGGAGGCAGTTCTGAAGGGCAGAGGGGTCCAGGAAGGCTGGGCGCTCTTCAAGAG
>NW_023305669.1:0-15276 GCF_011077185.1 Oxyura jamaicensis
GATTTCTTCATTTGTTACCCCGAACTTGTTCTAGGAACCTGCAATGAAAGAAAAGGCATTTATAGCTTCTGTAATAAGTTTCCAAAATAGGAGGCTTAAGGACCCAGAGGAAAATCCTGTAATGAAAAAATTATCTAGAAACAGATCTTTTTTCTCCAAAAAACTGCTCTAAAATTGAGCAACCTTTCATTGGGACAGTCTCAATAGTTCATCAGATTTGCTTGTCAGTCAGTAAATTCCCAGAAAGCACTTCTAGCACTACGTTTCAAGCTGCTACAGTTACTATAAAGAAGAGAATAATTATGACTCAAACTACTACTGCTGATCCGGGGAACGATCACATGCAAATACGTCCCCTATCCATTCATAAAGGAAGTACTGAGACCAAGAACACAGTGGCAATATAAAAGCGCCTACATGGATTAAAGAATTAAACAAACGGGAACAGCTTTGGGAATCAAAGATTTGATTATAGAACTAACTACTCAGCGGTATCATCTTGACAATACATATTCAGTACCAGATTTGCCCTCCACGGTATGACATAGTGTCTCCACATAGCACTCTTTTGTTCATGTTGTAATTTTTTTTTTTCTATAAAGTTGGACTTTGCCACATTAGCATGAACCTTGAATTGAAGTTTTCACCTCTTTATTTGGCAAGTTGAAGAGGAACTCTCTCTCAAAGTGCCCTGGTCTCTGTAAAGCTGCATCTACAGAACCTAGTCTGTTGGTGGCTCCGATTACTACATTCTCCCCTCTGTTGTCTGTGCCATCCAGAAATGTCAGAAGTGTTGAGACAAGAGAACTAATAGAAAAACATAATTTATACTTACCACTTCAGTAAATTTTGTTACATTCCACATGACTTTCTTCCATGAGTAGTCAAAAAGGACAAGCTCTTTAAGGACAAGATTCATTTTAAGACGTAACAAAATAGGGAAGTTAACACCTGCTGATATCAGGCTTAGTGGATTGTTTTCAACTATTGTTTAAAATCACCTGAAATTTAGTGGCATTGAGTTACAAATTTTCAGGATAAATTAATGTGTTCACAGTAAATTAAGCAGGTGGTCATCCTTTTATTCCCCAAAGATCATTCCCCAAAGATCAAGCACATTTTAGCTAGGTGCAAAAATGACCTATGAATTTGGTCTTGTTTACTGGACTGCACAGGAGCAAGGCCATCTATCTCATCAAAGAAAATAACTGAAGTTCGCAGCTGATAGGCCCAGAATGAAAACACAGAGTAAAACAGCAGTATTTGAAGAAAAAAAATGCACAAAAATATGATGGTTGGAATGTCACCTAAACTTGATTTTGCACTTTAGCATCTGGGACCTCTACTTACAGAGCTCATGGAATATCTGGCATGACTAACAGAAGATGGCAGTCTGTGTCAACCCACTGTAACTCGGTGACAGGAAACAAATCATACCAATACTTATTACAGCTTTTTGGCTACCATCAAACAAACAAACAAACAAACAAACGAGAAAAAAAAAAAAAAAAAATCAGAACCTAATTCAACTACAGGTTCGGGAAGCAAACTTCCTTTATGAATTTAAAATGCTTCCAGCCTGCATCTCTTTCCCTCTCATCCAAAGCCATCATCTCTTGCCTCCTGCACACTTTTCAGTGGCTGGTTTGCTGGGAGGTAATTTGGAGCTCTGCAAGGTTTTCTCATTTTGTTCCTTCCCTACACAACTCAATTTCAAGCCCCTGATCCAAAGTATGGAGGCACTGAAAAAGGAATCACTGACATTCCCATTTCAGTGGAAACAAAACTAACAAAATACAAAATGAAACAAAACAAAACCAAAAAAAAGAGCAAGTTCTACTTGAAAGTGTTGACCATAAAAATGACTGTTTCAACTCTGGCAGAATACATTGCATATTTCAACCTTACCTGTTCAAATAATGAGTGAAGCTGACGTTCTGATTTCCCCACCCATTGTCTCAGGCAGTCTGAAGCTTTTCTCATAAAAAATGGTATTTGTCTGTCACCTCGGCTACATTCGTTAGCAAGAGCACGAACAACCAGTGTCTTTCCCGGTCCAGAGGGCCACAGAACAAACAGCCTCTGCAATCAGAAAGATTTTCTTTTCAGTCCCCCTTTCAGCCTCACCTCCAGCAATCCAAACCAGGCTGGGAAGCTTTCCTGGGGCTTTTAGCTCTACTTCCAGCTCCCCCCTCAGGGCGCCGCCTCCCTTCCCAGTAGCAGCTGGCTGGGGCTCAGGCGGCCCAGGGCGGCACTGCCAGCCGGTACCGGGCCTCGGCCGGCCCCGCCATGCCCGGGGGAGGTTGCCGTGAGGGGACGCAGCCGGGACGCCTTTTCCTCAATAAACAAGCAAATAAATATCCCAAATAAAATGAACAAAGTCCAGTAAATTTAGAAAACCGACCAAAACCAGGGCATTCTCTCCCCTCCCACCCTCCTCCCCCTGCTTAAAGGGGGGCAGAGCACAAGGCTGAGGAGCACCCAAGCCGCTCCACATGGCCCATGAGGGCAGGGAGCGGGGCGGCGGCAGGAGAGCCGAGGCAGGCAGGGAGGGAGGGAGGGAGGGAGGAAAGGAGAGGGAAGGGAGAAAGAAAGGTGGTGAGAAGGAGGCAGAGGGAACCGCAGAGGTGCAGGGCGAGAGCAACGCTAAGAACCAGGGTTAAGAATCAGTGCTTAAGTAAAAACGGTTCCTTGTGGGGCTTCATATGGTTACAGCTTCTTTGCTCTTAGGGGCAACTTGCATGGCTGCAGAGGCTGTCTAGTATTCCACAACGTTTCTGACTCCGTCTTGCTGCTTCCATCCCCAATCAGCATCACTTGGAGGCGTTGGCTGCTTTAAGCACAGCTCTCTGGAGCTAAAGCTCTGCTCTTCCCAAGGCAGGCTCCACGCAGCAGGGCGTCCTGCATTGCCATGGCAAGCCAAGGCAGAGTAGATCCAGCTCAGAGCTCTTGGGGCGAGCCCTGCCTCCCAGGGGTGCTTTTAGTGCTCTGGGTCTCCATGCAGCTGAGCTCAGGGTTCTTGGTTGTTTTTGTTGTGGTTTTTGGTTTGTTTGTTTGGCTTTTCTCTTCCCCTCCTCTTTTCAAGACTACTGAACTAAGAAGGAAGAACTCCTTGGGGGGCTTCTCTTTGCAAACAGGCACTGGAGGCTGCTTAATGACCTCGACTTTGCTTTTGCAGTGTACCCGAGAACTGGTTGTCAAAGCCTGCAAGGACTCGAGCTGCCTGTGGCAGGTGAGGGAAGGCTATACACAGTTAGGCAGAGGAAACAGCTGGCCTGCTTTCGTTGTGGGAACAGAAATGAGGAAGTTAAATGGCAAATTTTCCCTGAAGTGAAAGCAGAATCTTTATGATGAAACGGGCTGTAAGTTTTTGTTTGGTTGGTTTGGTTTCTCAGGATATGGAGAAAGGAGAAAAACTAACTAGATTTTAGTTCTAGGATGAATAATGTCAAGTTTGACAGGTCCTCTGACCAATTGAATTGAAGGTGTGATTTCCTGCTGTTGTTGTTTGCATGTTTTATTCTGTTTTTGTTTATTCATGAAACACTAAGTTTAAGCGAAAGGTTTTGCAGGAGTATGTTTTTGCAAAGGATATGAAGCTTAAGTTATCCACAAGAAAATGGTAAGTTCTGAAAGCTGGTTTTGTTGTTGTTGTTGTTGTTTGTTTGTTTGTTTGTTTTCTTTCCTGTGTTTTTCTTGAGCACAGCAGCAGTTCAATGTCTACCTGCCATTAGTTGCCCCACTACCAAGTCAGGAGAGTTAACTAACACATGAGGCAGAATTTCTTTATCTGAATCTACGTAGTTCACATAAATAAATTCATATTTCCTTCTCTTCATAGGATTATTCTTCTGGCAGCATTGAATGTTTCAACGGACACTGTTTAAGATAAATGAGAAAAAGCATCCTGCCATGTTCAGGCTCTAGCTTTGAGGAAAGTATGGCAATATTGCGTGAAAACGTCAACAGAGGCCACTTTTCAAGGTATTGTATTTCTCTATGCTCAATCTCTGTTCAATGTATAGCTTGAAAAGCAAGAGTGAAAACATGTCCAGTGGGTCGTGTCCTGATAAACCTCGTGCTAAAATCAGCAGAGGGCTATGAACATGCTGATGTTGGTAGCGGTACCTTAAAACTAGAATCCCTCTTCTCAGTGAAAGTCTTCTGCTTTTCTAAAAACCATGTTTTTCCCAGCCCCTGCGAGGTGTCTTTTCAACTTTGGTCACTGAGCTATCGCGCATGCTTTTGAGCATTCAAGATGATCAGGTTAGGAAATGTGTGTACATCCAGACCTGTGTGCATATGGCACTCAACAGACTTGGGGGATCTGGATCCTGCGTGTGGTCCACAGGCTTTTCTTTGCATACCATGGAGCACTGGCTTATAAATGTGGTGAAATTTCCCATTCTCGATGGGTCTAATCCAAGAATTCTTTTCTTCCGTCTCTCCTCTGTCCTCTTTCTTAATGTAGGCAGTTGACAAAGCCAAAATCAGGCCGAAAAAGAGAACCCACTGCAGGTAAGTGGCTGTAACTCCCTAGGTTACCTGTTGATGCTGGCTATGGAAGAGGATGGCACTTGGTCAATCCATCTATTTCATTTGGCCCCCAAACCTTCTGACCTCGTCAGCTCATTCACTCATTCGTGACTTTTCTGTTAAGAGAGGTAGGTGCAAACAGCAGTCTATTTTATGAATTCTGACTCCAGCAGCAGGACTATGGCTTGGAAGATGCTGGTGAGGTGACTTCTGGCTGGCTGGCTGACTAGCCACAGGAAGGCTGATGGGTTGGGATGCCTACTTTAGGAGGGGTTTCCACTCTGATGGAGATTTTCTTGGTATTAGGAAAGAGCAGGAGAAAAAAACTGCCACAGAGTGCACCTTGGAAGGGTGGCACTGGCCATGAGGAGGAAGAAACGTCCAGGGGACATCTGGTCTTGCTGCTAGAGAATGAGGAAAAGAAGGCATTAAATGCCTCTGCCTTTACCTCATCTCTTGTCACCAGGTTTCCCCCACATCCAATAAAGAATGATGATTCTCTTTAATCCTCCTTTAGTAAAGTGTTTATACAAACAGCTTTTATTTTCTTTGACAGTAATAGACGGACTTAGCTCTAGCTGGACTTTGGTGCTTCTAATTTTGACCTGCACTGCCCCATAACATTTAGGACACAGCTGCAGACAAACTGACAGCACGCATGAGAAGGAAGCAGTGAAGAGGTGGAACCTGGCAGCCTTCCATCTCTTACCCTGCAGTGACACTGTGCTGCAATTCCATTCAGCTGGTTACTCCTGTATTATCCAAACTTTCCTGCAGCTCCTGATGCTGCTGTCTTGTCAGAGAGAGCACAATCACACAAAGGTTGAATCGTCTGCCTGCAGACATTAACACCTGACAGAAGGGAGCATCAGTGTGGGGGAACATTGAGAAACTGCAGGATTTTGCCTAAAGTAACATCTTAACATTTAGAAGAAGAAGAGCCCAGTCCTGAACCAGAGGGAGAGAAACCTCAGGGCACATCAGGGCAGACTGGGACCCTGCTGAGTGAGCAGTGCCCAGGAGAAAGAGGCCTGGGCACCATGAGGGATGCCATACGAGCAGTGGTGCCTGTTCACCAGGAACTAGGCCAGCTTCCTACAGAGCTGCCTCACAAGGAGCATGGCCACCAAGAAAATCTGAGTTATCATACTCAGCTCAGATCCGGTGTGGCACCACCTACACGATCGTGTCACTGAGTGTAGCTCCTCATTTTGGGGGGTGCAGGAAAGTGCACAGACTAGTTCTACCAAGGCGGGGGTCAAGTCCTAAAGCACCCACCCTATGAAGGGAGCCTGAGGGATTTGGGTTTCTCTGCCCAGATATGTGGAGGCAATAAACAATGCAGGAATGGTTTGAGAATGACCAAAGTGTAGTTTTGGAGATGCTGTAACTTTCTCCTGTATTGGGAAACAGCATAAGACATAAATACTGGCAGAAAGGGGACCTCAGGAGACAAAGGGGACTGGAGACAAAGAGAAGGAAATCACCATCACCTTCTGCCCCAGGAAGAGCCCTGAGCACTGTGTGAAGGGAAAGGATCTCCCGTCCCAGGGGCCAGGGGTCAAGGCTTGGCCCTTGTGCTTGGTGAAACACAGCCAGTTTTTCCACAGCTCAGGGTCAACTTCACACTGCCTTTGTCTACTTGTCCTCACTGCCTCCAGTGTTCTGCTCTAACGAGCTCCAAGGGAGGCTATGTCAGTGCTGGCCCTCAGGGGGACACTCCAGGAAACTTGCCTCTGACTTGGACTTCTGGAGAGGTTTCTTCATTTGTCTGTCAGTGTCTAGGTTCATGGGCTCATCAGCAAAGCCCCCAGAGGGGTGATGACAATGCCTTGGGCTGGGCCTCTGCTGCTGAGCTGGGCCGGGCTCCTGGGACACAGAGAGCTGCTGGCAAGAGGGCCCTGGTGCAGAGAGACAGCTCTGCCCAGGAGCAGCTCCTCTGCACAGTGCAGCAGGGCTGGGGGCTCTGAGCGCAGGCACCCAGGTTGAAAGGGATTCCAGGCAGCCTGGAGGGTGCGGGCAGAGGAGAGTTCAGTGCAGGAGAAACCTTCACAGCTCTGCACACAGTAAGTTCCTGGCTGCAGGACAATGCAGGGGAGGTTCCTGGAAGGGGCTCCTGGATCCGGGACATCTCTGCCTGGCCAGGAGATGCCAGGATGTCTCTTGTGGCTTGTGCTATGTGGAGGAGAAGGTGCTGCAAAGCAGCCTTGGGCAGGGGAAGGGCAGGGCAGGCACTTTCTGCAGTCTCTGCCTGCACTTTCATAGTCTGATTGTGGGGCAGGCTCTATGTTAACAGAGTTGTAGGGATTGCACAAATGATGGAACTTCCTATTGCACTGAATCGAGACAGAAACAGGTTAGTGATGAAACTGAGAGTATCCCTTCCCTTCTCTCTGCTTACACATGGACCAGGGTTTTTCTGAGCTTTTCTTCAGGACCTGCAGACAGGGAGATGTCCCCAGAGCTCTCCCTATGCCCAAGAGAGGTCTGCAGGGCAGCAGAGCTGGGCACACAGCGGGTGGGATGGGGTCTGTGAGCATGGACAGGAGGAGACGTGGGTACAGAGAAGCAGCTGCTGACAGGGACAGCTGGAGGCAGCAGGGACATGAGCAGGCGGTGAGAGGGAGCTGCTCCCTCCCTGCCATCCATTGCAGTGCAGGCACCTTCCTTGCAGCAGCCCCTGGTCTCCTCTCCTCCCCAGCACAGCTTCTGTCATGGCACAAAGAATCACATTCCTGCTTCTCCCCCTTGCCCAGCAAGGCGCTGGTGGTGCCTGATTCTGACAGGGAATGCTGTGCACAGAGGGTGAAGCAGGAGGAGATGTTCCCTGTTCTCTCTAGCCAGACACGCGTGATCCACCTGCTGATTTTGTCTCCGGGTTATTGAACAGGGAAAACGCCCAGAGGCACCCAGCCAAACACCCCTCACTCAACAGGGGGAGCCACTTCCCAGGAACCTTCCCTCTTGGAACCTCAAATGGAGCAGAGCAGGCTCACTGGGAGCTGATGGGCAGAGGACACTGCAGTGTACGGGACATTCAGCAAGAACAAAGCAGGGCTCCAGACGGGGAGATAGACAAAGGTCCTCTTGAAAAAAAGGGGAATGTAAGGCTTTAATTAGGAATTAAATGTATTTTGCTCAGACATGTTACTCGTCACACTCTATTTTTTTTTTTTTCTCATTTCACAGTGTCCATGACCAAACCAGTAAATGCCCAACAGCAGCTCTGTGAGCGAGTTCCTCTTGCAAGCATTCACAGACACACGGGAGCTGCAGCTCCTGCACTTCGGACTCTTTCTGGGCATCTACCTGGCTGCCCTCCTGGACAACGGCCTCATCCTCACTGCCATAGCCTGCAACCACCACCTCCATACCCCCATGTACTTCTTCCTCCTCAACCTCACCCTCCTCGACCTGGGCTGCATCTCCACCACTCTCCCCAAAGCCATAGCCAATGACATCACGAACACCAGGGTCATCTCCTATGAAGGGTGTGCTGCACAGGTCTTTTTCTTTCTCTTCTTCATATCAGCAGAGTATTTCCTTCTCACCATCATGTCCGATGACTGCTACGTTGCCATCTGTAAGCTCCTGCACTTCGAGAGCCTCCTGGGCAGTAGAGCTTGTGCTCAGATGGCAGCAGTTGCTTGGGGCAGTGGCTTTCTCCATGCTGCAAGGCAATGTTGTGGACCAGTTCTTCTGTGAAATCCCCCAGATCCTCAAGCTCTCCTGCTCAGATGCCTACCTCAGGGAAGTTGGGTGTATTGCATTTAGCTTTTGTTTAGGTGCTGGCTGCTTTGTTTTCATTGTGTTGTCCTATGTGCATATCTTCAGGGCTGTGCTGAGGATCCCTTCTGAGCAGGGCCTGCATAAAGCCTTTTCCATGTGCCTCCCTCACCTGGCCGTGGTCTCCCTGTTTGTCAGTACTATCATGTCTGCCAGTGTGAAGCCCCGCTCCATCTCCTCCCTATACCTGGAGTTTGTGGTGGCAGTTCTGTACTCAGTGGTGCCTCCAGCAATGAACCCCCTCATCTACAGCATGAGGAACCAGGAGCTCAAGCATGCACTGAAGAAGCTGTTTCAGTTGTCTTCCAGAAGCAATTAGCTGCTGCTCTGCTGCTGCAATGGGAAAAACTCACCAAAGAAACACGGTGTGAGACACAGCCTTTCACTGCCAGGTACCAGGTCAACCAATGCTGGCCCCAAACAGAAAAAAAGTGAAAATGTTACGTACAGAAGGAGAGAAGATGGATCTTGAGGATACAAGACTGCAGGCACCTGTGGGCAGTACAGACACTGACCTGCAGTCTCAATGCTCCCGGAGTGGGGAATAGAAGAAAGAGGCCAGTGCCTGTCCTGTGCCACTGCCCCACCAGCCCTGCCCTCCCGCAGGTGGAGTATATTTCTCCCTTACTCAGGCACCAACAGAGCTTTGCCTCCTCCTCCTCCACAGGGAGACAAGCCACAGGCCTGGCTGTGTGTGAGGGAGCAGCAGACCTGAGCAGAAAAAAAGCCAGTTTCATGGCACTGGGGCATCTGAATAGTCCAGCCCCTGTGCTTGGGTCTCTTCTCTGCAGCAAAGGGCTATCACCAAGCCCCAGGTCTGTGGTTGCTCCTGCAGCTCAGAGGACCACTCTAAGGGCATTACAATATCAACGGTCAGGACCTATGAGGGTCAGCCCACCCATGGATCACAGCAGTAGGTTGGTAGGATTCCTTAGGACACAAGGACATGGACATCTCATTGCTCTGTTTTCATGAACGTCTTTATTACAAATTGCTACAAATGCCTACCTGTAAAGTAACTGCATATTGCAAGAAACCACTAAGTTACCATTAGGAAAGCAAATGTGGGCTTGTGATTGCTTTCCCTAAATCTGCACCAATAAATATTATTTGAGGTGCTACTGGTACGACACTCATGAATCCACTTGGTGGAGGGAACAAGGCATGGCACCTTCCCCTTCTTTCTTTCGGGCCAGTCATGATAGCTCTTGAGTAATTTGAACATCATTGGGTAACCCTAATGACATGCCTCCAGACTGTGTTTCTGGCTTTTTCCAAGGGTAAACAACTAAACCAAAGGGTACCAGAGGGCTGTTGGCATAACTGCCTTGAATACAAAGAATGTCAAATAGTTGTCTACCTTGCCTGATCTCCCACAGGACCCTTCTGTTGTGGGGTTGCTGAGAGCTGAAGAAGAGCAGGTGCTGATGACTGCCACAACCATGCACCAGCAGCAATAGCGCACTGACCTCCACGTCCTCCAAGCTCAAGAGCTATGTATTCCTGTGAGCAGAAAGTCAAACAAAGGGGGCAGGAGACCTGCTTGGATGATCCTGCAATGACTTAAATGAAAGAAGGAAGTATACATAATGTGGAAAGTGGGACAAGCCACTTGGGAAGAATATAGGGACATTGTCAGAGGATGCAGGGAAGCAACAGGGAAGTCCAAGGCCCGTTTGGAATTAAATCTTGCAAGGGGTGTCAAGGACAACAAAAAGGTCTTTTTCAGCTATATCAATAGCAGAAGGAAGAGGAAGGAAAATGTGGGCTCACTGCTTAATGAGGTGGGTGCCCTGGTGACAAAGGATACAGAGAAGGCAGAATTACTGAATGTCTTCTTTGCTTCAGTCTCCACTGCTAAGACCAGCCCTCAGAAATCTCTGACCTTAGGGACAAGGGAGAAAATCTGGAGAAATGAGGTCTTTCCCTTGGTTGAAGAGGATCAGGTCAGAGATCTCTTAGGCAAACTTGATACCCACAGATCCATGGACCTCGATGGGATACATCTACGACTGCTGAGGGAGCTGGCAGATGTTACTGCTGGCACACTCTCCATCATTTTTGAAAGGTCATAGAGAACAGGAGAGGTGCCTGAAGACTGGAAGTAAGCTGATGTCATGCTACTCTTCAAAAAGGTCAAGAAGGAGGCCCCAGGCAACTACAAGCCAGTCTGCCCCATCTCCATCCCTGGAAAGGTGATGGAACAGCTCATCCTGGAGGTCATCTCCAGAAGGTGATCAGGAGTAGTCAGCATGGGTTTGCCAAGGGAAACCATGCTTCACCAGTTTGATAGCCTTCTATAATGGAATGACTAGCTGAGTGGGTGAGGGGAGAGCAGTGAATGTTGTCTACTTTGACTTCAGCAAGGCTTTCAACACTGTCTCCCATAACATCCTCGTAGGCAAGCTCAAGAACTGTGGCATGGATGAATGGTCAGTGAGGTGGATTGTGAGCTGGCTGGATGGTAGAGTTCAGAGGGTTGTGCTTAGTGGAACAGAGTCAAGTTGGAGGCCTGTAGCCAGCAGTGTCCCCAGGGATCTACACTGAGTCCAGTCCTGTTCAACTTCTTTGTCAATGACCTGGATGATGGAATAGAGTGCACCCTCAGCAAGTGTAAAGATGTGCTGTGTTTTGTGTCAAAGTGCTCTGTTTTGAGTCAAAGCTCTCCTCATGCTCTCCTCAAAGCTCAACTCAAGCTCTCCTGCTCAGATCCCTACCTTAGGGAAGTTGGGGCACTTGTGTTCGGTGTCTGTTTAGCACTTGGTTGTTTTGTTTTCAGTGTGCTGCCCTATGTGCAGGTCTTCAGGGCTGTGCTGAGGATCCCATCTGAGCAGAGCCGGTACAAAGCCTTTTCCATGTGCCTCGCTCACCTGGCCGTGGTCTCCCTGTATATCATTACTGCCATGGTTACCTACCTGAAGCCTCCCTCCATCACCTTCCCATCCCTGGACCTGGTGGTTTCAGTTCTGTACTCAGTGTTGCCTCCAGCAGTGAGACCCTCATCTACAGCATGAGGAACAAGGTGCTAAAAGAGGCACTGAGGATGTTAATATACGGTATTTCCCCATCAGTGAGGTACCTGCATATCTTCCTCACATATACTCGAGCAAGGCAGAAACACCTTTGTTCATGTATTTCAAAATGGTCTTTCATTCTTTGCAATATTATTCCAATTAAAATTGTCTTTTTATTTATTTATTTATTTTTACCCAAAGACCTCATGTACAGATGTACAGGTGCTGATAAGCTCTTGGCAATTAACCAAATAAAGCAACCAGCAGGTAGTCATTTTCTGTGGCATTTTCTGTGGCTCTTGTTTCTCATAACTTCTCTCCAGGTACAGCAGTACTTGTGGGATGAAGAGCCCAGCTACAATGTGAAGAAAAAGCCCTGGTGGCCCTTGGGGCTGCCCCATTCTGCCCTGGCAGGCACTCCCTCTCTGTGGGTTGAGGCATTGCTGGCATTTGTAATCCCTGCTCCACGTTGTCCTCAGGGTTACATCGTGAATGAGTTCATCCTCAAAAGATCCTCTGCCCCGTGAGCACCTGGCATCCACCTGGTTTGGAGATACTGCCGAGGAGTTCTCAGAAACACTGACAAGCATTGCAGAGTGAGATTAACTGAAACTGGAGGGGACCTCTGAAGCCCATCTAGCCCACCCCCACTAGCCAAGCACGCACACCCAACCAGGCAGCCCAGGCACATTTCCAGTTGGGCTTTGGTATCTCCAGTGATGGGGAGTCCCCCACTTCTGGGGAAACATGATCCAGTGCTTGGTATCCCTCACATGATCCAGTGCTTGGTATCCCTCACAGTTTTCCTGTGTGGAATGTCATGTATTCCCATGTCTTGTCCTGTCACTGGGCATTGTCCTGTCCTGCCTAAATAAGCTTGTGTCGTTTGTTAAAAGCCGGTTAGAGAAAGTTAACATTATGTTGGCAGAACACCAGCAACTGTTTTAAGAGTGTATTCACTCAGTGTTATCCCCAGTTATCCCAAGCTACACCCTGTTGTTACCAGTTACCCCCCAGTTCTCCCGTTTGTTGTGCCTTATGTTTTTTATTCAATTTACGATGTCTACCTCTTAAGATTGTTATAAAGTACAGAACTGAGACAGGAGCAGAATTTTTTAGATTGTTATATTTTGGCTAATTTAGTTATGCGTAGGGAGGGGGGAAATGTTGGTAGTTAGGTTCTGGCGGCCGGAAGATATCGCGATGTACGGGCAGATAGAGCTCCTCCCCTGATAGCCAATAGCGTGTAAGCAGGTGGAAGTGACGTTGTAAACACCGAGTAACTCAGCAATAAATGCCATTTGCCGTCCACCACGTTGGTGTCTGTGAGCACATGGACTGAGCGGCCAGGGGTTGGTCGCCGTGCCGTTCCTGAACCAGGTCGCCACTGCCTTTGGAAGGCAACAGACAAAGGGGCCTCTGGATCTCCCCAGCAGCCCCCGGGCTGGGGCCAGCCACAGCTCAGGAAATGGAGGTCCATAAAGCTGCAGGGGCCCTGGTCTCTTGCCTGGGAGATCCCCAGCACAGAATGGCTGAGCCCCACAGGGCCAGCCCTGCTCCCCAGGCCAGCACAAGAGGCCTGACCCAGGTGCAGCTCCAGATTCCTCTCCAGGATGCCATTTGCCATCAGCCCAAGCATCAGTGGGACAGTCCCAGGCAGGTAAGTCAAAGTTCAGTTACTGTTTGCTGGGCCATGTCCAACCAAGAAAGCCGCTCCAGTCCAGCCCTTTGTCCTTCACTGATCACCCTGGGACTCTGATCCATTCGGAGGCCCAGAAAATTAAGACACCTGTTCTGAGAGCAGCTCCTTGGGTGTATTTCTGACAGCAGGTTTAGAAGAGGTGTGCAGAGATGCCACTGTAGTGACAACACCACTGTAACAAGGTACAGCAAATCTGAGGGCTAACAGAAATACAAGAGCACAAGAGAACTATGTGGAAGCCAAAAGAGAGCAGCAATGGAAAGGCCACTGTGGCAAAATGACCACACAGAGGCCAGGGTTTGTTTAAGTGTGGGAAATCGGTCAGAAAGTATGTGGAGTATGTTAGACACAGAGATGAAGTGAGAAAAGGAAAATGCAGAATGAGGCAAAAGTCACGTAGCCTGAAGATAAAGGAGGTATAACTGGGAGACAAGAAGATCAAAAACAACAGGTGCAGTCTGCCCTGTTGCTCATCAGTACACGAAAAGGAGATAGGGCTGCTGTGCAATCGCCTCGTGAACAATAATAACGGCTAACGAGCAAACTTTGCCAAGTTGTGTGATAAAAGCATGTAGATACGCTAAGCCTATATAAGTAGATGGGTTAGACAATAAAGTGCTTCAGCTACACACCAGCCTGGAGTCATGTTATTCTTTCCCTTCATTTAAGGATCAAGAACTTCAACTTCTTTATTGAGGACAGGCTTCTTTCTTATACCATTAGCTCTACCAGGGGTACTTTTCCACTAACTATTAATTGGACAAAAACTTTGCCCAGCAACAGCAAACACTTAGCAACTTCCATGTCTTAACAGTTGGAGAACAAGCAGCTGGAGACAGCAAGCCTGAGACAGCTTGCTGCACAGCCTGCTGCACAGGCTCTAAGAATACTCAGTAATCCAGTTCATCTATTAGATAAAACTAACGCTCTAAGCAGAATGAAGGACACTGAAAAGTGGCTAGTTGCAGCTAGCATATGGTTAATTTTCCTCCTAGTGGCTGGTAGGGTGCTATGTTTTGGATTAGGATGAGAAGAGTGCTGATGACATGCTGATGTTTGAATTGTTGCAGAGCAGTGCTTACACTAAGCCAAGGACGTTTCAGCTTCTCACTCTGTCCTGCCAGCGGGCAGGCTAGGGGTGCAGCAGGAGCTGGGAGGGGACAGACCCAGGACAGCTGACCCAAACCATCTGACATCATGCTAAACAATACATAGGGGTGGCTAGCCGGCATCGGTGGAGGGGGGGGGGCTGCTCGGGGATAGGGTGGACATCGGTCAGCAGGTGGTGAGCAATTGCAATGTGCATCACTTGTTTCATTCACATTATTATTAGTAGTACTATTATCATCATCATTATTATTGTTATTTTCCTGTCTTAATAAACTGTCTTGGAGGCCGGTCACTAGTGGAGTCCCCCAGGGCTCGGTGCTGGGACCAGTCCTCTTTAACATCTTCATCGATGATCTGGACGAGGGGATCGAGTGCGCCCTCAGCAAGTTTGCAGATGACACCAAGTTAGGTGCGTGTGTCGATCTGCTCGAGGGTAGGAAGGCTCTGCAGGAGAATCTGGAGAGGCTGGACCGATGGGCCGAGGCCAACGGTATGAAGTTCAACAAGGCCAAGTGCCGGGTCCTGCACCTGGGGCACAACAACCCCAAGCAGAGCTACAGGCTGGGAGATGTGTGGTTAGAAAGCTGCCTGGCAGAGAAGGACCTGGGAGTAGTGGTTGACAGTTGGCTGAATATGAGCCAGCAGTGTGCTCAGGCAGCCAAGAAGGCCAGCAGCATCCTGGCTTGCATAAGAAACAGCGTGGCCAGCAGGTCCAGGGAAGTGATTGTCCCCCTGTATTCGGCTCTTGTGAGGCTGCACCTCGAGTACTGCGTTCAGTTTTGGGCCCCTCGCTACAAGAAGGACATGGAGGTGCTTGAGCGAGTCCAGAGAAGGGCAACGAAGCTGGTGAAGAGTCTGGAGAACAAGTCTTACGAGGAACGGCTGAGGGAGCTGGGACTGTTCAGCCTGGAGAAAAGGAGGCTCAGGGGCCGACCTTCTTGCACTCTATGGGTACCTGAAGGGAGGCTGTAGCAAGGTGGGGGTTGGTCTATTCTCCCACGTGCCTGGTGACAGGACGAGGGGGAATGGGTTAAAGTTGCGCCAGGGGAGGTTTAGGTTGAATATTGGGAAGAACTTCTTTACTGAACGGGTTGTTAGTCACTGGAATAGGCTGCCCAGGGAAGTGGT
>NW_023305670.1:0-11425 GCF_011077185.1 Oxyura jamaicensis
GGGGGGGGGGGGGGAGGGCTGCAGGAGCCCCCTCCCCACCCGCCTCCGTGCTCCCCGGCCGTCAGCCGAAGTAGGGCTTCTCGTGCTGGAAGTTGGAGTCGGGGCAGACCTTCTGCACCAGCTTGTAGTCGATGCTGAGGAAGGAGATGAAGATGCAGATGACCTTGAAGGGCTTGGCGCAGAGCCAGGCGGCGTGGCTCTGCGTGTGCTCGGTGAAGCACACCTTGGAGGGGTCGTAGAGGCAGGGCTTGTTCTTCCGCGCCCGGTTGGTCTTCTCATACTCCACGTGGCAGTTGAGGGCCTTGGCCGGGCGCCCCTCGGGTAGGGTGCTCTGCTGGGGGGGCAGGCGAGGGGGCGGCGGGGGCGCCGGCACCAGTACCTCGAAGCCCACCGCCTTGGAGGGGGGCACGATGCTGACCGAGACGTTGCCCAGGCTGGAGGAGTTGTGGCGGAAATAGACGCTGAAGGTCCCGTTGATGTGGTCCACGATCTTCCCTGTCACCAGCAGGCTGAACTTGAGCGTCTTGATGTTGAAGTAGAAGTCGCCCCAGCCGAAGATCTTCTTGGTGCGGCTGGACTTGAGCGAGGGCTTGCGCCGGGCACGGGGGCTCAGCAGCTCCCCGGCCGTCCCGTTCTTCTGCCAGTCCCAGGGGCTCTGCGCCGCACCGATGGGCTGCCCCGCACCCCGGGGGAGCTCAGCCGGCATCAGCCGCCCGGGGTCGAGCATCGGGGGCTTTAGGGTGCCATAGGGGACATCCTTGAGGAGGCCAGAGGTGCCCAGCTCCAGGTACCCTAGGGTCTTGGCGATGTGGCCCTCAGCACACACGGTCTGCGGAAAGAGGGCAGAGGCTGCACGAGTGTGTGCTGCCACCCCTCCAACATCCTCCTGCCTGGCCCCACACGTGCATCCCTTGTGCACCGTGCATCCTTCCTGTACCATGCATCTCTCGTGCACCATGCCCTCGTGCACCCTGCATCCCTCTTGCACTGTGCTCTCCTCGTGCACCATGCATTGCTCCTGCACCGTGCATCCCTCCTGCACCATGCCCACCTGAACCGGGCATCCCTCCTGCACCGTGCCCTCCTGCACCATGCATCCTTCCTACAATGTGCTCTCCTCCTGCACTGCACATCCCTCCTGCACCCATCCTGCTTCCAGGGCCCCTCCTGTCCACCATGCCCCAGCCAAGCCCAGGTCTGAGCAGAGCTTCACGCTGCCCACATCCCCCTGCACCAGCCTTCACCAGACATACAGCAGCAGCCAGGACTGATTCCTCAGCATCACCCGTGTCCCTGTGATGGGAAGAAGCAGGATGCTGGGCAATTTGTTATTGCCTGCCCCGCTACATCTGAGCCTATTAAAACAGGGGGATGAGGGGCAGCAGCATGTACAGAGAGGGGGAGGCAGCGGAGCCCCGCACCGCCTGCCAGGGAAGCCTAATTGCATTACCCAGCGCCTCTGATCTGCAGCTGAAATTACAGAGACTCCCGCCAGGCTGCTCAGTGGCTGCTCCGCCCTCCAGGATAATTGCACCGGGGCGGACGCAGATGAAGAGTGGGGTGCATTGTTTGCAGAGGGGCACACGTAAGGAACAAGCAGGTCCCTCTCGCCCTGCTGGGAGGACACTTTCTATATTCTGCCAGGGGAGGGAACTTGCATCTAAAGCAGAAAAGATGGACAGTGGAGGGGGGAGCAAAAGCCAGAGCTAAAACATCCCTACACCAGCACCAGCACGGGACCAGGGCCCCAGGCACAGGCTCCCAGCAGGGTGAGGAGGGTCAGCACCTCTCCTGCTGTGGCAAAGCAAGGCAGCGACATGGCATCTCCTTACGCTGGGCCCCCATCTCCGACGTCCCACGTCCCATGTCCAAGCATCTCCCATGTCCAAGCATCTCCCGTGTCTGAACATCCCCCACGTCTGAGCCCGCCTGCGCCCCCCGTCCCTCAGGCTGGCTGCTCCTGGCTTGGCACCTGGTGTGCCCCTCGTGCCCTGCCAGCTGCTCCTGGTGCGTGTGACGCTGCTCCGGCTGCCCCGGCCTCGTCAATCACTGTCGCGGCGAGCTGGCAGGTGCTGGGCTGCGCTGGCAGGTTTTGATCTGGACAGTGACCTGTTTCCCGAAGGGGGTGTGGGGAGGAGGAGGAGGAGGACAGCGAGCGGAGGCACCAGCTGGAAGAGCTAAGGTGGGGGGGGGAGGCTGCTGGGGTCTCATCCTGGCACCGGAGACCTGCAACACCACCTGCATGGCTCAGCACTGCCCTACGCTGTGTGTGCACCTCCCATGGGCCCCCACCAGGGAGGGACGAGACCCCCAGTGTCCCCTGTGCATGCGGTCAGGTCTCTGCTGGCCACCGTGAAGGAAGGCGCAGGTTGGGCGCTGCCACCTCTGGGCTCTGCTGCCTGATCCCCTTCCTGCTGCTTGTGTCGGGCTGAGCCCGTAAATCTGCCCTGACGTGCCGGGTCTCGCCCGCGCCACGCTGCCAGGCGTGGGCAGTGCAGACTGACGCGGCGCAGGACCGGCCGATGGACGAGCCCCAGCGTGGGGAGCCGGGTGAGGAGAGCCCCGGGCGTGGGGCGCTGAGCCCTGGGTCTGCGGGCAGGGCAGGGGATGCGTTTGTGAGGTCTGAGCCCGGGCGGACAGGGGTTGCACTGTGGTGTGAGGCTGCGCCAAGCATCCCCGCAGGCCCCCGCTTGGCCCGGCCGTCCCCCCAGCTCCCTCTCCAATCTCTCTTTGAGCACGGCTGCTGCGTTCGCCCTTATCTATATTTCAATGCAGCTTCAAAGCCGGGTGCTGTTACCAGCCAGGGAGAGAGGGAGGGAGCTCGGCAGGACCGCGAGATGGAGAGGGAACTGGGGGAGGGGGAGAAGGGCAGCCCCCAGCCCCCTCCAGCTGGCAGAGAGCCATTTCAGGGTGGGCACGGCTTCCCCAGCAGGACCCCACTTCCCCTCCACCCCAGCTGCCCTCCCACCGTTAATCCCCTGCTAGCACCCATCCATCAGCCCTGGGAGCCCCCGTGTCACCCCGTGGGGACAGTGTCCTCCCTGTGCCATGCAGAAAATCAACCACCGTGGAATGAGCATGGGGCAGGGGGGCAGCACCTGACATCTCGCAGTGGGGAGGGATGGCCCCGAACCCACCTGCACCTGCAGAGAGGGGCCAGGGGCAGTGCAGGGGCTGCCCCCGTGGGGGCCCGCATGTAGCCACGCATTGCCCAAGCCCCACAAGGATTTCAGGTTTCTCAGCTCTGCATTCCCCTCCCATTTAGAGCTGAGAGCCAGGCTGCCTGGGTTCTCTCCACCAAGGCCTCCTCCCCCCGCCTCAGTTTCTCTTTCCAATTCACTCCCTCAATGAGAGGGGATGGGATAATGGGAATGGGGGTGTGATGGAGACGCGCTGGGGACAGGGAAGTGATAGGGGAAATTCTGGGTCCCCCAACTCATCCCACAGCCGCTCCAGGGGGGACCAGGCTGCCCCCCCCACCCCACCCCCCAAGCCCCCATTCTCTCCCCAGGAACCTGGGATGCTGGGGGAGCCAGGGATGAAAGGGAATTGCAGAGCAGGGCTGCCACTGCCGACGCAGCCAGGGCTATCGATTGCGGCACAAGCGCGGCACAGACCCCTTCCACCCGCAGTCCCTCTGGTGCAGCTCCGCTGGCTGGGGGGCAAATTGGGCCGGGGGGGCTCAGAGCTCGCTGTGGTAGAGCCAGCCCATGGCGAGCATCTTCCACAGCAGCGGCCGAGGGGAGCCAAGGTCACCCCTCTGCACCCTGCCGGCGCTGTCAGCATTCAGGGCAGGTCCCACGCACACCTCACTTTAAATATTAATGTTCCTGCTTGTTAGTGGTGGGGTGCAGCATGCGCACACGTGCACATGAGCCTTTGGGATGGATGTAGACGAGGGGGGGGAAGGGGAAAGGGCCCCGTCCCGCCACGGCTGCCCCAGCTGAGGAATGCCACGCATGCACGTGGCTCGGGGTTGCTTGGGTTTCGCTGTTACTCACGCGCGTGCTACTGCATCTGCTCGTTACCCTCTGACGGCGTTACACACTGCTGCTGCTCCCAAGCCCCCTGTGCACTTTTCTGTGCATTCGCCACGTGTCTGCGGGCCCCCGTGTTAGGTTCTACATGTGCAAAAGCAACCGGGCAAGGATGTGGGAAGGGCTGGGGGTGGCTGCGGAGGGACTGGGAAGGCTCTCGGTGCCGGCATCAATTTGGCTTGTCAGGGCCGGCCGTGATGGCCGCTCACATCCCATTTGCCAGCAAAGCCAAGCACCGTCAGCAGCTCCCCTGAGACACACGGTCACCTTGGCGGAGGGGAGCAGATCAGTGCAGGGGGGAATGCTGGGGACAGGGGGGGATGAGCTCCAGTGCCCCTGCAGCAGCACCCCAAGATTGGGGCCCTGTCTAATGGGGTACAACCTCGAGGCAAAGGCTCCCACCCCAGTGGCCCTGGACCCCTCTGACAGACCCGCGGCCACCCTGACCCCAGCCTCAGGGGGACACTGGCTGAGCAGGAGCTGATCCATGGGTCGGGCTCCCCAGCTCTCCCTGCGGACCCAGGGTCAAGCTGGTCTCCCCCCCTGTCACCCTACTGCCTTCGTTAGTGCAAAGAGATTAATTGGAGGTGGTGAGCGACAATCCCTGCGGGCCTACTCCCCCCCCCGCGCAGCGCAGCCTGGGGCGGTGTGGCATTTCCAAAGGTTAGCAGCAAACAAGGTGCTTCTGACAGCTCCCATTTATCTCGCGGGCGCTGCGCGGGTGCTAATGCGGTGGCGGGGTGCCGCGGTGCCGCGGCAGGCTCTGCCGGGCTGCGGAGAGGCGCCCGAGCATGCACCTGTGCGTGCCGGGGCGTGCAATGCACACCCAGCGGCTGCGTGTGGGGAGGGAGCAGAGGAGGCGCGCGGGTGCCTGTGTCTGTGTGCGCTGCGCACGTCTGTGGGTGCCAACAGGTGTGCGTCAAGATGTCTCCCAGCGCCAGCACATCCCAGCACGCACCTGCACCGAGGGTGTAGATGAGCGCAACAAATGCCTGCGGCTGCTGGCGTGCACGCATCCTGCTGAGTGTGCACGAATGGCTTCACGTGCCCTGCACACCCTTAGGTGCATCTCTGTGCGCACACGTGCACGGTTACATGCGCATGCACAAAGTGAGGCTCTGTGGCTGTGCTTTGCCAGCGAGCCACCGCCCCTCGGTGCGTGTTTGCGTGCCCCCCAGGGTGAGAGCAGTCATGTTGCTGCACGCTGAGTGCCCCAGAGCATGGCTGTGGCTCACCCAAGCCTCGTGGGTGCACAGAAGGCAGCCAACGAGTGCCCACATGCAGCAGCGGCTCCTCGGTGTGAGGGCAAGGAGTCAGCCTGCTGCTGGCACCCCCAAGCTAGGGCCAGGGGTGTGGGCAGGAGCTGGGGGCTGCCCCCACAAGCTGAGACCCAGCTCGGCTCCGTGTCCCTGCTGGTGAGGAAGAAGGAGCCTGCGCTCGAGGCTGCTGCTCCACCAACGGTGAGAGCTCAAGGGCACAGGGACGGTGTAAGGGGGGCCAGGGGGCTGCAGGGGTGCGCAGCCGAGCAGGGTGTGCATGGGGAGAGGACACTGGAGAGGGCTGCAGGGCACCGGGCAGGTTGGCGGGGACATCCCAGCACACGCCTGCAAAGCGATGGTAGACAAGCTGCCCTGGACATGAGCTCAGCGCATGCAGCTGACGGCCCCACCAGTCCCCCGGCCTCTGCCGCATTTCTGGCCGGGAGGGCGCAGGACCCGCAGGCAGCAAGAAGCCCGGTGGGCTCACCGCCAGGGAAAGAGCCCAGAGCAGCTCCCAGAGCCACCGCCGACACCTCCCGCCCTGGCTGCGGCTGCAGGTACCCGCGAGGCAGCACCCAGCTCCCGCTACGTGGCCCGTGGTGGCCTCACCCCCGCAGCCGGTGACGAAGGTGCCCGATGCCCCGCGGGGCCGGGAAAGGGCTGCCTCCCACCACCACCTCTCCGCTCGCCCCCAAGCAGACACCTCTCCGCTCGCAGACGGAACACATATGCAAATGCTGCGGCTTTATTAACGCGCTCGGCACGCGCTGGCTAATAAATATTTCATAGCCCGAGTAGGACTTTTTTTTTTTTTTTTTTTTCTCTTCTTCTTCTTTCTTTCGTTTTGGTTCCTTTTCCCTGTCATTCGTTTCCTGCCTTTTCTTTTCTCAGCTGCTGCTTTATTTATTTATTATTTTTAAGGGCTTCTTGGTGAGACAGGAGCTGGTTTGTGGCTGGGGGGGGGAAGAAGGGAAAAAATGTACACCCCCATCCTCCCCACCCCGGGTGGAAAAGAAAAGTGCTGTTAAGAGCAAAGGAAAATATATAATAGAAGGGAGGAGACAGCACAAGGCAAAGGATTCAGGGCTTGTGTGACTCATTGGACTCAAGGAAGAAAAGAGAATGAATGAGAAAATGAGGAGATAAACGGAGCAGGAAGGGGGAGAGGGGGGCGCAGGCACACCAAGGAGCTGCAGTGCCGAGGGGCTCAGAGGCGATGGGGATGGCACCCTGCTGCCCCGCAGGGGGTCGGTGCTGGGGGGGACGGACAGCACTGGGGGGCACAGGGCGAGGGGGGGGGGCACATGGCACCGGGGGCACAGGACAAGCTTCCAAGGCTCAGGAGGGGGAACAAGGCGCTGGGGCATGTTGCAAGGGCGCGGACAGCCGGTAGGGATGGCACGCAGGGAAACTGAGGCAGTCATCTGAGCATCCCTGGGGAGCCAGAGAGGCCCAGCCAGGATGCCCAAGTGCCCTCTCATGGCTCTCCCTTATTTTCCCTGGCTCCTGCCCTGCCTGACCCCTCCGGAGCTGCCCTGGCTCTTCAGTGGGAGAGGCCTTTCAGGGGGCTGCAAAGAGGGGGCGGCTTCCCCCATGTCCCCCAAAGCAGAGGGCTCCCAGGCCCACAGGGATGCAGCCCCCCAGCTCTGCCCAGCTGCCTGTCCCCCGGCCTGTCCCCCCCCCCCTCACCTCACCATTTCACTTTATTATTGCAATAAATGTAGCCATAAAAGTGGCAGGTATCGGCGTGCGAGGAGATCGCTTCTCCTGAGCTATGGAAATGTAATTTCGAGTGTGCCCGGGAAATTTTATAAGATCTTATCCGGCAGGATCATAAATTGCATTTCCAGCCCCTCCCCCCCCCGGTGCGGCCCCCCCCCCCCCCCAACATGAGACGGGTCCTGCGCGAAGGTCAGCATGGAGCGGGGCAAACTTGAGGTCCCCTTGGTGGGGATGCAGACAAGGCAGGGGGCTCGGTGCCCCCCTGTCTGCCACCCGCTGCTTTCCCAGGACCGCCCAGGATTTATTCTCCCTGGGAGGAGCAGCAGCAGGGCCCGGCCGCCCACCCCTCCACATCCTCCCCGGTATCAGTGGTCGATTCCGACCCGCTGGGAGACCCTTGGGAGGTCCCACCCAAAGGAGCGGGGCAGCCCCCTGCCCTCCGAGAGCCCCTCCACACCCCTTGGGGCTGGATTCAGACTGATTTCCACCCCCTGACCTGCCCGGGCTGTCGGCCTCGAGCAGGCATAAGGCGAAGGGATGCAAAGCATCGCTGCGCCCCGCGAGGAGCCGAGGCTGGAGGTGCCTCTGCTGGTGCCAGGAGAATTGGCGGAGGAGAATTCGGATCCTCCTTGCCCCCGTGCCGCCAGCCACGGCAAAAGCAGCGAGCAGGCTGCTGCACACTGGGCTGCAGCAGCAGGCAGCCCCTGTGCAAGGAACAAGGGCTGGGGAGGGGGGGGGATTAATTTGGGGAGGGGAAAATTAATCCCACTCCAAGTGCAGGTCCCCGCAGGCTCTTTGCAGCCGATCATTTCTGCAGGCTGGGCGCTCATTTCCACAATGACTTTCCTTTTGCAACAGTGATCAGGAAAAAAAAAAGAAAAAGAAAAAGAAAAAAAAAAGCAGGGAGGGCGGGGGGAACACGGGCACAGGGACGTGATTATTTCTTCAGTAGCAATCCAAGCGGCTGGAGAGGAAGCTTCATCTTTCCTGGGCCATTTACCTTCGGCGCCCGAGCGCGAAGGCTGAGCCAGGCAGCTCTTCAAAGATGCTGGAGCTCGGCCAGGGCAGGCGGGGGGGCAGGAGGCTGGCGCTGCCAGGGTCTCAGCACACCGGGGTCTTGGCACACCGTTGCCCCCCCCCCCGCCCCCAGTTGTTCCACCACCCATCGGGGCTTCGGTGCCTTGGGATGAGCTCCCAGGGAGGTGTTGATGCTGGGGAGTGGGGGTATAAATCATTAATCTGGGAGTGTTAATTGGTCTGGGTGTGATTAGCGGCAGGCCAGCAGTGTTCGGGGAGGGATGCTGTGGCAGGAAGCGCCCGTGGGTGCCCCAGCTTGGGCCCCCCCTGGCCCCGGCGCCGGCCCCTTGAGAAGGAGTGGAATTAGAAACAAGGGGGGGGGGGAAGCAATAAAGCAGACCCCTCAACCTAAACAAGGCAGCTGAACAGGAATGGGTCTGGCTGGGGGGCACCCAAGGGTGCCGCTCCCCCCCAGCTGCTGCTGGCCCCCCCTCAGCAGGAGGCTGAGCAGCGCCACGCTCCAGGCTCCAGCCTTATTGAATCTCCCAGCTCAGGGTGCAAAGGGCACCACTGGGAAGAGTTATTAAAAAAAGGGAAATGAGTCGCTTGGAAACCTTCTTTCGGAATAACAGCGCGTGTTTGTTTGGCGATAGATTAGCTCAGCCATGCTGAGCACACAACACCCGCTGCAAAGACAGTCGGCTCGGGGGAGCCGCGGGAGCTGCACGGAGCCGTGCGGCACCGGCCCCTGCAGCTCTCAGGGCCCCCAGCGCCGTCCCCCTGCCCCGTCCCCCTGCCCCGTCCCCATTTCTGTCCTCCAGCCTCACATGGGGATGCAGAGGCTGCAGGGAGAGGGGAGGCAGCAGCAGGGCAGGAGGCTCCCAGACCCGACCCGGGGAGGGCAGTGGGGGTGTCCCAGTTCTGGCTGTCCCCCCTCAGCCACGGCGAGGGGCTCTCGGTGTCTTGGAGCTGGGGGTGAAATGAGTTTGCTGGGTCTCAGCCAAGCCCCATGCCCAGTCCTAAGGCACGGGGCAGCACTTCGGGTGGGAAAACGCCCAGGAAAACGCCCATGCCGGGTGCGAGCGGGACCTTGCCAGCCAAAAGCACACATGGCCAATACTCCTGGCACGGGGGGATTACGGCACCTTCCCCCCTTTGCCAGCACCTGCTGGGAACAGTGCCACCCCCCCACCCCCCCCCCCAGCTGCTGGCAGCCCCATGCCCGGCCCCGCTGGGACAGGAGGGTCCCGCATCCCACTCCCCGCGGTCTGCAGCCACCTCTCCAGCAAAGCTGCCGCAGGGACCTGGGGGCCCAGGTTCATGTCCCCAGAGCTGTCTCACGCCCTCCCCAAAATTCCACCTTCCCTCCCTTGGTGCTGCGGCTGCTGGGGAAGGGGTGAGTCACCCAGCAAGCGAGGGGACCGCGAGCACAGGCTGCTCGACGCCAACGGCAACACCTGCAAAAGCTCTTCCCTACACAGCCCCAAAATTAAAGTGGGGGGTGCCTCACACTTACCCCACTTGGAAAGGTGCTCTCTGAAGCCTGCTACCCGGCTCTCTTTGGCTTAAGAAACAAACTGGAGGGAGGAAGGGGGGGGGGGGCTTCCCTGAGCCCCCAAAGGGCGAAACTCCCCCCCTTAATAACAGCCGGGGGGGGGGTTGGGGGTGTCCTTGCACCAAAAGGACTGGCAGCATCTGCTTACCCGCAAGGCCATCTGTCAGCCCGCAACCCCGTGGCTGTGTGACAGCTCTCGGGTGACAGCAAGGGAAAGGGACTGCAACGGGGTGAGTTTCCCAGAGGCTGGCACCCCCTGCGCCAGCCTCGCTGCCAGCGCGGCCACCAGCACCGCAAGGCAGGATTTTCATGGGAAGGGTTAATCCGGGAAGGAAAAACCTGCCGGCAGCGCTCCAGGTGCCTCGCAGCTCCCTGCTCACAGGGAAGGAGGGAAACCAAGGCACGGGGTGCACACAGCCAGGCGGGGGCAGGGGGACACCGGCACCCAGCTATCCCCCCGCAGCCAGAGCGGGGACCCGGGTGCCCCAGCAGTCCCCGACATTCCTGTTCCTGCCCGTGGATCGGTTTGTAGCTGGGGCTGGCACCCCAGGAGGCTGCCGGACAGGCACTTTTCCTCTGCAAAATGACGGCTGCTTCTTTCCAGAGCCCAAGGACGGCCAGAGGAAGCACCCGAGGGCTCTGCCCGGCCCACCCTGCACAGTTTCTCCCACTGCCGAGCCCCCCCCCCAAGATTTAACACCCAACGCCCAGAAAAAAAATCCAGCGCACGGACACAAGAGCTTCCCACAACAGGTGGAAGGAGGACGATGACCCGGGGGGTGCGGGGCGGCAGCGCGCCCACCTGCCCCGTCCTGCGCCCGGGCAGGGGGAAGGAGAAGGCGAATCCCCGAGGGAAGCAGCCCCGAAGGGCCATGGCTTGGGGGGGGGGGGGGGGGGGGGATGGGGACCAACCCCAGAGACAGGCCCACACCAGGCTGGGCGAGCACGGCCACCACCCCAGTGGGTAGAAGCAGACGGACAGACCCCTGACAGGGACACACAGGTACATGGTGGGGGGGTCAGGGGGGCACCCCAGGGGTCCAGGTCCGTCCTTCCTGCAACAAGAGCACTCACGAAGACCCGAAGCGGGGCTGGGGGTGCCCCAGGTACACAGCGAGCACACCCCACCACGTGCCCCCCCCGGGGGCTGCAGATGCTTGTGCCCCCCCCCCCCCCCCCCCCCCCCCGGCCCAATGGGGGGGGGGGGGGCCCCGGGTAGCCGCCGGGGGGGGGGGGGGGCACAACCAGGGCCCCCACCCCCCAGGCTGCCAGCTGCACCCAGTGAGGGCTGAAAACTTTCTCCCCAATGGGCCCAGAGGACAGCGGGGGGGGCACCTCCTTGCCTTGTGCCCTCGGGGGTGGGGGTGCACCCCTCAGCCCCCAGCCCCTTGTTGCAACCTGCCCCAGGCAGCGCTGAGGGTCTGGGGGCTTGTGTGCCTCCCAGGTTATTCCACATGCGGTGCGAGGCTCCCACACCTGCACCCACCCCATAAGACGGGCCCCACACCTCACCCCCCCACACATCCTAACCCCCCCCCCCCCCAGCCCCATTCCGGTGTTTGCAGGCAGGGAGGGGGGACAGGGGCAGCGCCCTGCTCCTGATTTCATCAAAACAAAACCATTTGTCTTGAAGCAGCTCCAGCACCGACAGATGCTCTGCGTTAGATGGACACGGGGAGGGGGGGGGGGGTCACACAGAGCCACCCCCACACGCAGACACACACACGGCTCTCTCTATACGTTTAGAGATATATCCGTGCAGGGAAAGAGCACGCCAGCGAGAGACAAGTTGCAGGAGCCTTTGCCTGGGGGGTAGGGTTATGCGTGTGGGGGGG
>NW_023305671.1:0-3101 GCF_011077185.1 Oxyura jamaicensis
GGGCCCCGCGTCGGATGCCGGGCAGCTACCCCCAGGAGGAGCAGTTGACCTGCTGCCCAGAGGTGGTACCAAGACCTGGTTCCCACACCTGATCAGCACAACTGTTCCGCAGCTCTGGTCCACCGAGTTGGTTCCCAGAGCTGGTCTCCACAATTTGGTCCCACACCTGCTACCCGGAGCTGGTCCCCAAGGACAGTCCCCTCCACCAGACCCGATGCCCTCATCTGGGGACCAGGTGTCTCCCTACGCCTGGTCCCCAGAGCTGGTTCCTGGACCTACGCCACTCCAAAACTGCGTTGTAGGTCTGCGGACCAGATCTGCAGACCAGGTCCTCGGACCGGTTCTGGGGAGCAGATCTTGGGAGCTGGTCTGGGGACCAGGTGTGAGGACTACACTTGAGGACGCGAGGTGAGGAACAGATCAGGAACCAGGTTTGCGGACCAGCCCCGGGGACCGCCTCTGGGGAGCATTCCTTTGGCGAGCAGGCCTGTGGACCAGGCGTGGCGACCAGATCTGGGGAGCAGGTCTCTGGGGAGCAAGTTTGGGACCACGTCTGGGACAACTTCTGGGGACCAGGTGTCGCAGCCACTTCTGGACATCGTGGCTTGGGACGAGCTCTGCGGAGCAGGTGTGGGGACAAGTTCTGGGAGCAAAGTGTGGCGAGCTGATCTGGGAACCTGATCTTGGGCCAGCTCTGGGGAGCAGGTCTGGGATCCAGCTCTGGGGAGCAGCTCTGGTCTAGCAGGACCAGCAGGGACTAGCAGGTGTGGGGAGGTGGTCTGAGGAGCAGGTCCGGGGGACCCAAGCTGGGGACCAGTTTTGCGGATTATGTCTGCGTACGATGTGTTGGGACCAGGTTTGGGGACCATGTCTTGGGACATGCTCTGGAGAGCCGGTGTGGGGATCGGGGCGGGGAACCAGGTTTGCGTACGAGGACTGGAGACAGCTCTGCGGACAATGCCTGGAGAGCACCTCTGGGAAACAGCCCTGGGGCTCTGCTGTGGGAACCAGCCCTGTTCAGCAACTCTGTGGACTAGGTCTGGGAACCGGTTGTGGGGTCCAGCTCAGGGGACGAGATTCTCTGGGGAGAAGAGCTGGAGACCAGGTGTGGGGAGCAGGTCTGGGAGAACAGATCTGCGGACCAGCTCTGGCGACCCGATGTGGGGCTCAGATCTTGGGAGCAGATCTGGGACGAGGTCTTCGGACAAGTTCTTTGGATCAGATCTCGGGAACCAGGTCTGGGGAAAATCTCTCCGGACGAAATCTCGAGAGCAGGCTTGGGGACCGGATCTGGGGAAGAGGCGTGGGGATTGGATCAGGGGACCGGGTCTGGGTAGCAGCTCTGTGGACCAGCCCTGCGGACTACCTCCGAGCAGTAGCGCTGCGGACCCACGCTGGGGAGATTTTCTGTGTCTCAGGAGTGGGTACGAGATGTGGGAAACAGTTGTGGAGACAGTGTCAGGCGATCAGACCAGGTGAGCAGATCCGGGGACCAGGTCTCGGGAGCAGCCCTGGGGACAAGTGTGTGTGTTTCAAGGGGTGTGTGGATCTAAAGGCAGGTGTGGGCAACATGTGTGTGTTTCTTGGGTAGGCGCAGGGCGTACGCCGGCCGGCGGACCCGGCGGGCCCCCGGGTCTCGCGCGGACGCCGGGAGGCGTAAGCCCCCGCCCTCGGTCGACAGCGGCCGGCGTCGCTCAGGGCCCTCGGCGGATCCCGGCTGGCGACCTCCGGTGGGCCCCGTGGCAGACCCTACTGGCGACACCCGGGGGGAACCCGGCTGCCGCGGCGGAGGGGCCCAGAGACAAGCGGCGGGCCCCAGCGGGCTAAGCCCGGCGACCCCCAGAGGGTCCCCGTGTGCCGCGACGGACCCCGCCAGGCGAGCTACGGTGGGACCACAGCGCCGCGGCCTAGCCCGCCTGGGGACCCCCGGCAGTCTACCGGCGGACCCCACTGGTGACCCCCGCCAGGTCCCTGGCACTGTGGCAGACCCATGCCTGCGATAGCCTCGCGCCTCCAGGTGCTGCAGCATAGCCCCGCCAGCCACCCCCCGGCAGGTCCCCGGCCACCGCGGCAGATCCTGGGGCCGTCTTTCTGAGGGTAGGGGTTCGCAAAGAGGCGCGGGGTTTCCTGGGCTAGCTTTTGCAGTAAGGCGGCGGGGGAGCGGGCACTTGCTGGGGGATGGTGTGTTTCTGGGGGTAGGGTTGCGCGACAGGGCGGGACGCGTCTGTTTCTGGGTGTAGGGCTCTGAAATGGGGGGAAGGCTTCCGAGAATAGAGGTGCGCAACAAGGCGGAGGGTGCGAGTAGGTCTGCGCATCAAAATAAAATATATTTCTGGGGATAATGCTACAGAATATGTTGGGTGTTTCTGGGTGGAGACGTGGGCAACAATAGTGCGGGTGAGTTTCTGGGATATGGCTGCAAAACGGAGGAGATCTGTTGGGGGGGGGGGGGTTGCAAAAACTCTTGTGTTCTCCGCACCCCTAACCCCCCAGAAACGCCCCGACATTGTTGCAGCCCCATCACCAGAAGGACAACCGGCGGGTCGATTCCAGCGGCCAGAGTCCGCCGCTGGAACGGGGGGACCCCGGCAAGTCGCCAGCCGGGGTCCGCCACGGTGCTTTGGTGCCCGCCGCGGTTCACGGCTGGTGTCCGCCGAGGGCCGCGGGTTAGGAAGCTCGGTGTCCGTGAGGGACGAGGGTACCCGCCGGTTGTCGCCGGGCTTGTGCCGCGGGGGCCCGCCGCTTCCCTTTGGGCTCGTCCTCCTCGGCGACCGGGATCCCTCCGTGTGTCGGCAACGGGGGTCCACCGCGGGACAGGTGGCGCACCGGGGATGGCCGGCAGGTATCCGCCGCGGCGCCAGGGGACCTGCCGGATTTCACGGGTGGAGGTCCGCCGCTGCGCCTGGGATACCAACGGGGATCAGCGCCGGGCATCTGCCGAAGATGCCGAAGGCGCGCCGGGAGTCACAGCGTGGGTTCCGCTGCGGTTCACGGGGTCCGGGGGTGGGGGTTTACCGGCGGAGGTCCGCTGCAGTGCCGGAGGACCGCGGTCTGCCGCAGATGACGGTCCGCCGCGGCGCTTTGGTGCCTGCCGGGCTTCA
>NW_023305672.1:0-3402 GCF_011077185.1 Oxyura jamaicensis
CCCAGGTAGCGCCGCCGCACCGGGGCGGCCCGGGCCGCCCGCCTTTGTGTGCGCCGGGCAGCGCGGCCGAGCCCGGGCGAGGCACCGGGAGCGGCACCGGGAGCGGCACCGACCCCGAGCCCGCGCAGCGCGGCTGGTGCTCGGCACCTGGGCGCGGGGCGGCCCCGCTGCCGTGCGAAGCCGGGGCCGCGCCGACGGGAGGGTCGCGGTACCGGGGCGGCGGGACCCCAGGGCGAGGCGGAGCCGGCGGGCACCGATCCACCGGGCATCCCCGGTGGGCGCCGAGCTCCGGCTGGCACCGAGCCGTTGAGTCCTTTGGGCGGCACCGAGCCATCGGGCACCTCGGGGTGCCACCGAGCCCTGGGTGCCATCGGGCACCTCGGGGTGCCACCGAGCCCTGGGCGGCACTGAGCCATTGGGCACCTCCAGTGGCACCAAGACCCAGGTGGCACTGAGACATTGGGCACCTTCAGTGGTACCGGGCACTCCCAGGTGACAGCAAGCCTTTGGGCACCACCGGCTGACACCGAGCCCCGGGTGGTACCAAGCCAGTCGGCACCCCCAGGTGAGAGGGAGCTGGTGGGCACCCCTGGATGACACCGTGCCCCTGATGGCATTGGGCATCCTTTGCTGGCACCGAGCCCCCGGTGTCAGTGAGCCCTGGGTGTCGCCTGGGCAGCACCAAGCCCCCCACCCTTGGTGGGGCATCCTCAGGTGGCACCAAACTGGTCACCCGCTCTGGGCATCGTGCCGGTGGGCACCGAGCCCAGCATCGCCCCCCTGGCCGGGGGTACCGCCCGCGTCTCTGCCATCATCCCTGGGCTGGGGTCCAGCCCCGCGCTCGCCTCAGACCCATCCCTCCCTCCCGGCCTCCTCCATTTTAGGCATTTCCAGGCTCGGGGCTGTTCTGGGTACTGGAGGAGGGGGGAGTGCAGGGGGCAGGGTCAGAGCACTGCAGTGGGGGCCCTGGAGCTGTGCTCCCCCGTGGGGGGCTCGTGCCTGTGGAGCCCCAGGCTGGGGCAGGTGGGCGCACACCCAGGCAGGGTTTGGGGCACGAACTTGGGTGGGGGAGCCCTGGATGCAGGAGGTGGGACCCAAAGCCCACAGGCACCCTGTGATGGAGGAGAGGGGTTGCTCAGCACGGGGCTGGGGTGCTGAGCGCCCGTCCGCAGGGTCAGGGTGTGGGCCCTGGCCCCCGGGAGCCCTCAGCCCTGCCTGGGCTCGTCCTGGCCAGCGTAGCCCAGCGGGAGCAGCCTGGCTGATGCTCTGAGTCAGCTGGGAGCCCACGCCTGGTCCTGTCCTCGAAGAGCCCCCGGCTTGGGGGGGTGCTCACAGAGGCCTGAGCCTCCCAGCCCCGACAGCGCTGCCGGCCCGGTGATTAATGCACCGGTCTCTGCCACAGCTGCCAAAAATCTGTGCCTGGTGTAAACACTGCCCCGGCCGGGCACTGGGGCAGGAGGAGGGGGCCGCTGCTAGTTGGGGGGGCTCCCTGCTGGCTCTGCTGGGCCAGAAGTGGCCCCAGAGATGGGGCAGCACGTCTGGGTTGGCTGCAGCAAGCGGGCGATGGGAACCCTGGGCTGTGCTGGTCCCCACATCCATCCCACCCTGTCAGGCTGGTAAACGGTGCAGGGGAGCACCTAGTCCCAGGTGCCGGCTCCACGTCCCCATCCTTGTCCCCATCGCTGTGAGCAGCCAGGCTGCTGAACCTCAGGAGTCCCCCATCCCACCATGGCTCTGCCAGCACGGCCAGGGCTCTGCCTGCTGCCAGCTCGACACCCAGCCCAGCGCCTGCCCCGGCTGCAGCAGGATCCGGCCGGCTGGGAGACGTGGGCGCAGGGTGGGGGCTGCCACCCTGCTGGGGTGCGGATGGGGGAGAGGGGCTGCATCTCCTGCCCCGGGGCCAGCAGGACCGAGCGTGTGCACACATGTGTGCATGTCTGCATGTGTGTGCACACGTGTGTGTCTGCAGAGGTGTCTGCTCCACCCCGGCCTGGCTGCACAAGCTGTTTGCACAGGCGTGAGCTCATGCCGCGTTGGTGCGTGCCTGCCTGCGCAGGTACCTGGGCTGTGCCCCCTCCCCTGCCCGTCCCCAGGCTGGGTTTGCACAGCTGGGGGAGCCCCTCTGGGGCCAGAGCCCCCCCGCCTCCCCCGACAGCTGTCCCATTGCAAAGCCAGCAGCACTCGGGGCCACCTCCCGTCAGGGTGTCACCGCCGATCAGCTCTGGGGGCCGTGAGGCTGCTGCCTGGGGCGAGGGGCTTTGTGCCCCAGCCCCTGGCCCCAGCCCGCGTGGCCGGGCTACCGCGGGCCAGCCCCGGCCCCCCAGCTGCAGCCGCTGAGCCCATTCAGCTCCATCGGGCTGCAGCTAATCGGAGCTGATGCCTGTTTGTTTGGAGAGGCCGGGTGCCCGGTAGCTGTTTCAACAAAAGCCTGGCCACCCGCTCTGCTGGGGCGAGGAGGGGTTGAGCAGAGCAGCACGGGGTGGGGGGCGTCTCTCCTGGACCCCTGGTGCCCACTCCTCAGCTCCCCCCTGCCCGGCAGGTTCCTGCGGGACGACTACTCCATCCAGGTGTCCATCAATGACTACCTGGACATCTACTGCCCGCACTACGAGGGGGCTGTGCCCGCCGGCCGGGCAGAGACGTTCACGCTCTTCATGGTGGACCGGGAGGGCTACCGCGGCTGCTACGAGACCCCCGGGGCCTTCAAACGCTGGGAGTGCAACCAGCCCCAAGCGCCCTTTGGGCCCGTCCGCTTCTCGGAGAAGATCCAGCGCTTCACCCCCTTCTCGCTCGGCTTCGAGTTCCAGCCGGGGGAGACCTACTACTACATCTGTGAGTGCCCGTGCTGGGGGCCTGGGGCACCCCCAGGGCTCTGGGTGCACCCGGGTCAGGGTGCGTGGGGGCTGGCTTGTGCTGGGGGGCTGCATGCGGTTGTAGCGGGGTGCAGCAGGGGTCGGGGTGCAGCCGGGCTTGGGGTGCACTGGGGGTCTGGCTGCCCCCAGGGATGGGGTGCTTGGGGGGTACCAGTTGTGCCTGGGGTCTGGGTGCAAATGGGGTTGTG
Source organism: Oxyura jamaicensis (assembly GCF_011077185.1). Taxonomy (NCBI): domain Eukaryota; kingdom Metazoa; phylum Chordata; class Aves; order Anseriformes; family Anatidae; genus Oxyura; species Oxyura jamaicensis. The sequence goes on from NW_023305672.1 coordinate 3,062, forward strand.
GCCCATCGGAGGTGTGGGTGCAATGGGTCGGGGCGCAGTGGGGGTCTGGGTGCAATGGGTCGGGGCGCGCTGGGGGGTCTGGCTGCACCCATACAACCAGGATTGGGGCACGTGGGAAGGTTGGGGTGTAGCAGTGGTCTGCATGGAACTGGGGTTGGAGCATGCGGGGGGCAGGATGCAATTGGGGTTAAGGAGAATTTGGGGGGGGGGTCTGATGCACCCAGGTGCCTGGATGCGATCAGGGTTGGGAGACACGGGAGGGTGCAGCGATTACACCTGGGGGTGTGCATGCAACTGGGGGTGTGGGGGCTCCTAGGGCTCTGGCTGCATGAGGGATCAGG
>NW_023305672.1:3502-16420 GCF_011077185.1 Oxyura jamaicensis
ATGACTTTGGATGCAGCCAGAGGTGCATCCAGGGGTGTGGGGGGCGTCTGGGTGCCCCCGGGGGCGAGGCGCACAGAGAAGCGGGGCTGTGCGGGGGGGGGGGCCCGGCCGGGGGGGGGGGCCCATTCACGCCCCGCATTCCGCCGGGAGGGGGCGCGCCAGGCCCGGCTCTGGCCCGGCCCGGCCCGTCGGGGAGCCCCGGGGCTCCCGTCCAGGGCGGCGGTGCCGGTGCCGGTGCCCGCGGCAGCTGCTGTGTCCCCTGTGCCCAGCCGTGCCCAGCCCCGAGAGCGCCGGGCGCTGCCTGAAGCTGCGCGTCTCCGTCTGCTGCAGAGCCACCAGTGAGTCCGCGGGGGAGCTGCTGGGGGGCACTGGTTTGCACTGGGGCTCGGGGAGGCGCGCACTGGTGCCGGGGGGAAGCCGGCTCTCTGACACCTTCTGGGTTTGTTCCAGCGCCGGAGCCGGTGACGGAGGTTCCCAACTCCCAGCCCCACGGGCGAGGGCCCCCCGTGGGTGAGTACGAGGTGGGGTTGGGGTGGGGGCCCCCTCGGGCTGCCTCGCGCTGACCTCCGCTCCTGCCCCTGCAGACGCGGGGACGCCCCGGGACACCGCGGCCCCGGCCCTGCAGCAGCGCCGTGCTCCGTGCCTGGCTCTTACGCTCCTCGCCCTGCTCTGGATCTGACCCCGCGGCTCTGCCCACGGCGGGGACACGGGCTCCTCCGCCACGCTGGCCGCTTGCGAACGTTTTTCTCCTGCCACCGTCCCACCGAGCCCGTGGGGCAGCCCTGGGCCACGACTCTCCTGCCAACCCCCTGCCGAGCTGAGCTGGGGGCCAGGGGCTCCCGGCTGGAAGGTGAGGGGGTCCCGGGGGTCTCCCCAGGCCAGGCAGCTCTGCAGCCACTGAAGCTGCGCCCCTCAGCCGTGCTGCAGCGTCTCCTGATGGCACTTTCTTCTTCCTAGGGGCCTTGCTTCCCTGCCAGCATCCCCCTGTGCCGGCCCCGACAGCAACCCTGCCCCGGCGCTGTGGGCTCCCCGCAGCTCCTTGGACACCTGCTCTGCCCCAGGGCCGTCTCCTCATCTTGTGCCTTCCCCCATGGACCCCCTGCTGTGGGGGGCCGGGGACCCCCAAGCCCTGGAGCAGGGCGACAGCTCCTCCGGCCGCTGGATGGAGGCAGGCGCCCGGCCCCGCTGCTTGCCTTGTCCTCCAGCGAGGACACTGATCTGTCTTCTGCGAAGACGCCCTCCTCCTCCGTGCGGTTCCAGTCCGTACGGTTTGGTTTTAACCCCTGGTAGTGACTGAGCCGAGTAATACAGTATTTGCAAGACCGATGTGCCCTCGGGCTTTGCACCCCTGTCCCCTCAAGCGCAGTCCCTGTCCCCGCGGGATGCTGGGGTGTTCGTCTCGCAGCCTTTGCTGCAACCTTTCAGGCTGGGGGGGGGGGGTTAATTGCAGCGATTGATATTGAGACATCAGCTCATGTGACAGGGAGAGCTTTAATTACAGATCAGCTGCCTGCAATTAGTGCCTGGTGGCAGGGCCCGGCGCCGGCACCTGCAGAGGGGCAGGGGCAAGGGGGTGGCAGAGCTGGGGTCGCTCACCCGCAGCCCCAGGCTGAGCGCGCTGGTCTTGATCCCTGCCCTTAGCCGGGCTCAGACACCGGTCCTTGGCCTGTCCGTACCCACCCTGCACCCCCCAGCGCTGCAGCAGCACCTGGGGGGCCAGCACGCTCCTACCATCCACCCCCCAGGCAGGAGCAGCGCTCACGTATGCCCTGCGAGAAGCCCATGAAATGGATTTATCCCCGGGAGCCGGCGCCCTCCTCGCAGCACAGCTCTACCCGGCAATAACAGGGCCCCCCCTCGCCCTGTGCTTAAATGAGGCAATTAGGCTCTGCCATGCGAGGCGGGGGGCCGCGTGCGGCTGCAGAGCCCTGCAGCAGCCCCTTCACGCAGCCAGACCCGTGGGGCCCTCCCCACCCGGTTCTGGGGGTCCCACCCCTCTCCACCGGAGCACCCGTGGGTGATTTCGTGGCGCAGCGGGGCCCAGCACCGGACCAGCAGCATCCTGCTATGTCCGCTGGGCAAGCGGCGCTCGGGGAGGCATTGGGATGCAGCTCCTGTGCCCCCGCCCCATGGGTGCAGCCCCCGATGTGGGGCTGAACCCCAGCCTGGGGGCAGCCGGGCCGCGCCACCCCCATTCCCGGCGCAGGCGTTGCGTTGCGGCCGCCTGCCGCAGTGGTGCCGGGCACGTCAGACAGGTTTTATGGCTTCTCGAGAGAAACTGCTGGGCGAGAGCCTGAGCGAAAGCAGCGGCCGCCGCCGCGCCCCTCCCTCGAGCTGCTGCGCCCGCCGCACCCTGCGCCGGGGGGGGCCCTGCACCCCCCCCCCACCCGGGGCTCGGCGGGGCAATGGGGCCAGGCCGTGCCATGGGGACGGGGGGCTGGAGGGGGATGTGCGCTGAAGGACCCCCGTGTGGGGATGCTGGGGGTCCCGTGCCCTCTGGGAATCCCCTTGCAGAGATGCTAGGGGTAGGGTGTGTCCCAAGAAACCCCCCCCAGTATGTGGGTGGTGGGGGGGGGGGTGCCCCTAGGACCCCCCGTGTTGGGATGCCAGGGGCTCTGAGCCCTAAGGGACCCCCATGTATGGAGGGTCCATACCTTAAGGCACCCTATGTTGTGGTGCTGTTGGGGGGTGGCTATGCCCCAAGGGACCCAAAATGGGGATGCTGGTCGGGGAAATGCCCCAAGAGACCCCCCCCCCCCCACCATGAGGGCATGCTGAGGGTACTCTGCCCTGTGGGACCCCTATGCAGGGGTGCCATGTCCCGGGGGACCTGGTGCAGGGATGCTGAGGGGGATCTGTGCCCTGCAGCACCCCAGTGTGGGGATGGTGGTGTCTGTGTCCTAAGGGACCCCTGCGCAGGGATTCCAGGATCTGTGCCCCCCCTGCCCAGGACAGCCCATCTCACCGCCCCAACCCCAGCCCACTGGGACTTCCCTAGCTGATGCCGGTGGTCCTTGTGGCCCCAGGGGGACACCCCCCAGTGGGTCCCATGCCCCACACCCCCGAGTGGTTGGTCCTTGAGCAGGGGTTGCTTGGTATGCTGGAGCCACCGCCGGCTTCAAATCCCATCGACTTCCAATGAGCAATGCCATCAATAAAAGCTAATTGATGGCACGGCCGCTCCAAATCAGATTCCCCGTCCCCTGAATCGAATTGATGGCTCCGCGCCCCGCAGCCAGCCGCGGCAGAAATTGAATCTATTAAAGGAATAGGCTCCATTATCCCTTCCCTTCCGTCTCGCAACCCCCCCGCCCCAGGGCTCCCTCCAAATGCCAGCCCCCCCCCTGCTACCCACACCAGTGCCAGCCGGGATATTTGGGTGCCAGGGTCCCACATGGGGAGGGTGAGCAGGGGCTGTGGGGTGAGGGTGCCCCACGGGCTGCCTGGGTCCCACTCACGCTGCTCCAGCCCGTGGGGTACCGGGGCTGGTGCTCAGGGTGGATCTGTGCCCCTGAGCCCAGTGGGACATGGGCTGTGGGTGCGCATCAGGACGGGTCTGGGACCAACCTCAGGGCCCTGCGGTGCTCCCTGGCTGGGCAGCAGTGCCACAGCCCTGCTGGGAGGAAGTTGGCTCCAGGGGGGGCAGCGTCCTGCTCCTGGGTGCTCCCACCCAGCCTCCAGGACAGGAGACCCTGCGCACCCCTCGCCAGCCTGGGAGGGGCCCAAGCACTGCAGCTGTCCCAGGGGGTGCAGCAGCAGGGCACAAAGGGCTGGAAGTGGGGCCCGGAAGCACTCCAAAGGCATCAAAGGGAAGAGCATGCTCCCCCCCCAAACATACAAGGGGCTCATCCCTGCCAATCTCCCATGGGCGCAGGGCAGTGGCTGCAGACCCCACCCCGGGAGCTGCTGAGAGCATCCTGGAGATGGGAAATGGCTCTGTGTCACCATGGAAACGGGGCCACCGGATTGCCATGCCGAGGGGACAGGCACGTGCGGAGCCCCACGGAGCACAGCACAGGGTGAGCTGGGCACCGAGCACCGGGCACCGGCTGCGACCTCCCCAGCACCCTTTGGCCATGCCACAGAGCCCATCTCCTGCTCCTGCATCACCCAGCAGGATGCCACCCCAGCAGGACGTCACCCCAACAGGATGCCACCCCAGCAGGACGTCACCCTGGCATGATGCTGCTCCAGCCGGGCAGCCCTGCACTGCTGCAGCCAGGCGCTCAGGGCCGGGCACGCAGGGCTGGAGTCGGCTGTTCCCCGAGCAGCCAAATGATGATGCGCATCGTCAAGGTTATAATTTAGCAAAACACTCAGCAGGGGCTTTGGAGGGAGCCGGCCCGCGCCAGCTAATTATCCAGAGCCGCACGCACCGAGCCCACGCCTGTCATAGCAATGAGGGTGTGTGTGCACCGGGGCTGGTGGGCGTGCACGCCGCTTTGCACCAGCGCAGTGCACACGTTGCACAGGGCAGGGGCCGCTGCATCCCAGCCCGCATCCCGTGGGACCAGGGCAGGGTGCTGGGTGGGCAGCATGGCCACGCAGGGCTGGGGCAGGCTCTGCGTTCCCCTGTCCCTTGTTTCCTTGCTTTCTCCTTGCTTGGAACAGCTGAGCCCCCACTGGGCGATGCACAGTGCTGTCCCTGACCCCCCCCCCCACACACACACTCTGCTGTCCCCCCAGCTCCATCCTGGGCCCAGCACGCTGGGGCGGACGCTTTGTCCTGTACCCACTGGGGAGCTTCTCTCCGCGTCTCCTCCAGCCGATTCCTGCTGACGGGGTCGGAGCAGAGGGCACCGCTGCTTATCTCCGCTGGCCCGCCGCCAGGGCAGCAGCCAGCACAGCGGGGAGAGCGCGCGTGAGCTCGGGGCGTGCGCTTGCCATCCCGTGCACCCGCCGGGTTTGCACACCCAGGCAAACGCCGCCGGCACGTGCCTCTGCTCCGTGCCGCTGCCAGACGTCCGTCTCCATCTGCCCGTGTCCTGTCCTGGCTGCCCCCCAGCCCGCTGTAATCCTGGCGGACGATAATCCTGCTGTGCCTGAGCAGGACAGGCAGGAGCTGCCCTTGTGGCGCGATTCAGCTGCCGGCTTTGTTGGTGCCTGCCATCACCTGCTGCATACTAAGGGCCCTCGGTGCTGGAGCTGCCTCTGCCACACCTGGGGTCCCCATGGCAGGGACCCCTGCCCGGCTCCCCAGCAACAGGGCTGGTGGCTCGCAGTGGTGCCAGGGAGCAAGGCACAGCCTGCAGTGTGGGATTTGCCCCATCGGGATCTGAGCAGGGCACGGGGCAGGGCTCCCCCCTGGTTTTAAGCATCCCATCCTCTTGCTCCTAATTGGTTTTAAATGGAGCTGAGCCCATCCTGGGAATCTCCGGCTGGCACCCGCCCAGCTGGCAGGGGGACAACGGAGCCGCAGCTCACCCAGCACTCAGCAACGTGGCTGGGAGGAAGAGCAGGAAAATAACGGGTTGGTGCGAATGATACGGCATCAACCCCCGGCGTGCTGCATCCCCAGCGACAGCTGGAAGGGGCGGCCAGGGCTGGGCTGGGGCTCATGCTCCTGCACCAAGGGCAGCATCGCCCATGGGTGCGCTGTGCCTGGGGTGGGTGCTGCGATGTTTGGCATGGGGCCAGCTGCCTGGACGCCTGGGGTTCACTGCGGTGCTGGCGAGGATAGGTCATGCAGCGGGTGTACAGCCTCGCTGCCCCGTCCAGCACCTCCTCACTGCCCCATCCGCCCCCTCCACACACGCATCTGGCTGCTGCCAGGTGCTGCTCCTTTGTGGAGAGCAGGGCCTGCACAGAGCCCCCTGGTGGGGCTGGAGGGGGACCCCTGGAGCTGGTGGTGAGGCAGGGTGGGGAGGAGGTTCTGCCCATCCAGTTAGCCTGAGCCCCCTGCCTGTCTGGGAGGGATGGGGGCCCTGCGCTGAGGGCTGAGCTGCACAAACGGTGCCCAGGCACAGGATGGAGGTGCTGGAGCTGGCAGGCTCCTCTCCATGGCTCCCTGCCAGCCTGCGCAGGGGTCCCTTGTCGTGCCAAAGGCCCTGGCGCAGGAGCCCTGCAGTGCCTCTGTGCCTGTTCCCCATGTTCATTGATCCGCTCCATGCTCCTTTGATCGTCAGACTGCTAACGAGCTTCCCTGGCAAAGACCTCCTCAGCTGTGCAAGAGCCCTGTGCTGCCCAGCCAGCACTGCTGGGCACAGAGCTGATGTGCCCAGCCCTGCTCCAGCAGCCCAGCACCCCCAGTGCGTGGGGTGGCTTCTGGAGGCTCCCCAGCTCCATGCAGGGCCGCAGCCAAAGACGGTGACGAGGACAGGGATGGGGACAGGCTGGTCCCCCTGTCTGGCAGGAGCGTGCCGTGGCCGGCCCGTGGCCAGAAGCACTTGCAGCAGGAAGCGGATCGATGCGCTGAATTATTTAGCAAGTGAGCGCGCGGTGCTTGTGCGACGGCAACACCCCGTGCGGCGGCGGGGGCGCGGGGCCAGGCTCGCACCCGGAGCACAGGAGCCCAAACACACACAAGGGCTGGAGGAGGCAGACAGACGCTGCTGGGGTGCTCTGGGCTCCCCCGGGTGGCACTGGGCACCCCACTCCTCAGCAGCTCTCCGTGCGGTGCCCGGCGGTCCCCAGACGGTGCCACCAGCACCCCAGGGGTGTCCCCAGCAGGGCACCAGCTTCTGGGCTGGGCAGGGCTCGCAGTGCCTGTCGGAGGGGCCATCCCTTTTCCTCGGGGCCCCAGCTGGGCTGCCACATTCGGTAGGCGAGCACCAATCTATCGCCACCCTCGCGTGGCGTGCAGCCCCTCTCAGAGCCTTTTATAAGCGATGCATTATTAAAAATACCCTGCGCCATCACTCATGGCCAGCGTGTCTCTGAATGCAGCACGGGCGCCGCATCAAACCTGATAAATATTTCAGGCCCTGAAATCTCCCCGCGCCTTTATTTTTTATCCCAAGCACCCCCCACCACTCCCCGGATTTATTAGCTTGTTTGCTTCCCTGCGATTCGGCACCGAGGGTGCGGCGGAGGCAGGGTCGCTGCATGTGTGGCGAGGCTGAGACCGGGCAGCAGGGCTGGGACAGCCCCGCTCGTGTCCTTCCCCCGTGCCTCAGTTTCCCTCCCTGGCTGCAGGGGTGCCTGCTCCCCCGAGGTCGGGAGGATTAACGTAGGCCTAGAGCAGCTCTTTGAAGAAGGAAGCAGCCCCGTGGCCGCAGCACATTTCCATCACAATGCCGGCTGCTGCTCCTGCTCGGCCCCTCCCCCGACCCCTTGCCCCGATCCAGGCCTGGGGGGTCGCCCGCTGCCAAGCCACAGCTTCAGCTGAGCAGCCTGTGCTGGGATGGCACTCGCTGTCCCCGAGGTGCAGAGAAGTGACCTAGGGTAGCGATGGAGCTGGCTGCACATCCGCTGTGTAGATAGAGCCAGAGCAACCCCAGGAATCCAAGCTCGGGGCCAGCTGGGGGTCCAGGGGCACTTCCCGTGTCCCCTGGGACCCTCGCACACCTCCCCAACCCTCTTCTGGCACCAAGGAGCTGCAGTCCCCCTGGCACCCCCACCCGTGAGAGCAGGCTGGGAGCGCGGGGACAGCCCTGGGCACGGACCCCATCCTGGACACCCCCCCCCCCCTTCCTGCAGCCTCCTGAGCTCCTGGTCCTGGCAACTGCAGCTGCTAATTGTGGCGTGATCTATGTACGGCGGGAGCGGGATATTGATGCCGCCTGTCACCCCTCTATCGGATTAATGTCACTTAGGCACCGGTAATGGGTGGCTCAGAGCTCCCTGCTGCTGGGCTAGGAGGGGGGCTGGCAGTGGCTCAGGCACCACCACCCTGCCCCAGCACACAATCCGGATGCCTCTCGCCACCCCCCTAGGTCCCGTTCCTCAGTCCCCGCGGCTGCTCTGCTGGTGGCTCTGTCACCCCTCTGCACCCAGGGCACCGCCGGGGCCATGGTGGGGCGCACACGGCCGCCTGTGCCAGGATGCAGCGGGCAGCCCCTGTGCACGCCGACAGTGCCGGCACGCGCACTCCTGCACGCACCCACACACGCTCACCCTCGGGGTGCACATGGGGGCACGGGCAGAAACCGTGGAGCTGGCAAAGGCCAGGTGTAGGCAGCATTCGAGGAAGGCGAGACGCCCATCGCCCTCACGCTGCTGCCAGCCCTGAAGGCAGCCTGGGAGCATCGGAAGTGGGTCTGCGGGACAGCATGGCCCCAAAAAAGGCTGAGCTGAGCCCAGACCCTGGTGATGCTGCGAGGCCAAAAGGGAGCTGAGCACCAGGGCAGGCGGCTGTAGGCCCAGCTCTGTGTCCTTGGCCCTTCTGTGGGGAGCAAGGGCTGCTGTGCTGCAGTGGGGCCAGGTGCCAGCCCCCGCTGTGCTCACCCTGGTCCAGCTCCCTCCCGGCACAGCCCTCGCACCCCCAGGAGCGTCCTTGCCATGGCTGTGCTGGAGCAGGAGGGGCTGGGCACAGGCCAGTGGGGCTGGGGCTGCAGCTGGCAGATGATATTGGAGTGATCTTGAGGCCAGGGAGGGAGGTGTGCCACACAGAGGAGAGGAGAGGAGAGGAGCTGGCTGAGCCGCTCAGTGCTGGCTGCTGATGCAGGCGCTTCTTGCCAGGTAGCCCCTGCTGCGGGCACGGGGGCTGTGGGGCTGAGGGGTGTGGGGAGAGGGGGCAGCAGGCCCCCAGCATCTGGTTTCCACCTGCACCCGTGGTGCTGCCTCGCATTGCGGTCCGAGGCGTGCGCACCAGTGTCAGCGGCGCCCCGGGGCATGGAGCCTGGTATCGGGCTGTGATCAACCGCGGCAGCACCGCCGCGCCAGGGAGCAGCGTGGGGTGACAGCGGCTGCGGCTGCCGGGCCGTGGGAACCGCGGGGACCTGGCCACTGCCGCGTGCATGTCTACGTGTGTGCGCACACGGGTGACCCCAGCGCCTCCTGCCTGGCACCTCTGGGTGCCCAAACTGCCGGGTGCTGGTGGGATTTGGCATCGAGGAGTCTGTGTGCTGCCCCGCCGGAGCCAGGCTTCCTGCGAGCAGGCGCCTGGCGCCCAGGGCAGGGATCCTGCGGCTTCCTCCCTCCCAGGGGCTCCCCAGGAGCAGCCAGGCCCCGTGAGAAACCTCAGGGTTGGCAGCGGCGGAGCCAGGAAGGTATGCATGACTTAATCCCGGCGACTTCACGAGGAAGCTGATTTCCTCCGACAGCCTGGCTCTGCGCTGCCACCGCCACCCGGCACAGGCGCCTGCTCGTGTGGCCGCTGCAAGCGTGGCGGGGCTGCTGGTGGCTGTTTCTGCATGGGTAATTAACCCTCCTCTGCAAGCCTGTGCCATCAAGTTCCCCGTCAATTAACTCAAGCCATTGAGGTGATAATTAACAAATCACCCCCATGTTCATCTCCGTAGCGGATCTCACCTCCAGCCCCCCAGCCCCTGCCATGCACAGCATGAGGCTACCAGCAACATGGCCCCATGGCCCTGCCACCCCTCTTCCTTCCTCGGTGCCACCTCCCTGCCCTCGGATGGCACTGTCTGGACCAGCGGCACCTCCACCATCCCAGCCCAGTCGTGGGGCTGCAGTGCCAGCAAGCCACAGGGTGTCCCATGGGGTTGGCTCCCAGGCCGGAGGTCCCCCTTCTCCCCAACACGGGTGTCCCACCCAGCACCTGACGCTGCCACGGGGGCAGCTGGAGCCCAGCGCTCACAGACGCTGACGCAGCGCGACCATCCGTGAGGCCTTCATTCAAATTTAAAGACCAACACGTGGACAAAAAAGGAAGCGGGGAGCAGGGCTCAGGGGGACCGTGCTGCGGTGAGACCATGCCCCAGGAACGCCAGCCGTGCACACTCCCCAGTGGGCCGGCGGCATGCACGAGCTTCAGCACGGGGCTGGATGTGGCCATGCCATTTGTAGGTCTGAGCACTGCCCAGAGGAGATGGCACGAGCCGGTGCCGCTTGGCGCCACGCAGATGTGCCCGAACCTCTGGCCACCTGCTCCACAATCCAGGGGCTGCAGCCGTGGCCCTGCCGCCTGCACTGCGTGTAATTAGCATGTTCTTGCCGTGTCCGCCTGGACACGCGCCGGCGCCTGGCTCCTCCCCAGCAGGTCGGAGCCCTGAGCTCAGCGTGTTCGGGGACGTGTAGGTGTGGCTGGTGAATATTTCATGCCCGCATTCACCGAGCCCTTTCTTGGTTACACTCCTGCCTCCTCCCCGCGTTCTCGCCATGTTTATTTATTTAATGAATTATTTATCGGCTCCCCCTCTCGCTTGGCTGGTCGCTGCTCTGCTGCTGCCCCCCCACCCCCCCACCCCCCGGCGCCCAGCCCAGCGCGATGATTTATTGAATGCTGGCTCTGCTTTGCGGTTGCGACATGCTGTCACAGGAAGCCGTGGTTAAATATTAACCAGAGCAGGCGACGCGGGTCCCCCTGACCCGCTGGGCACACACGGCCGACAGGACCCCCGTGCCCACCCCAGGCACCGCGGGCTTGTGGTGTCCCCCAGGGACAGGGCTGGTCAGGGACAGAGTGAACCCCGCATGGGGTGGGAGCTGCTGTGCTGGTGCCCACGTCCACCTGCTGCTCTGCTCCGACCTTCCCCGTGCCTCCCGTGTTGATGCACAAATCTGCTGGTCCTCACTGCGACGGGCGCAGGGGGTGTGCAAATGGAAGGGGGGGGACCCCCAGCTGCTTCATGCCACGGTGCTCCTGGAGCTGCTGAGAGAGCTCGAGGCCTCTCGCATCCTCCTGAGAGCGCAGCCGCCCGGCTGGCAGTGTCCCCAGGCTGTCCCCGCTGCAGCCGCCGTCTCCTGCTGCTGGCAGCAAGATGGAGCCGAGCCCCTCTGCGTGCAGGGTTGGGGGGGGCTGGGGGGACCTGCAGGGTGCAGGGGGTGCTATCAGCTGGGTGCTGGCACCCACAAGTGGGTGCACGGAGGGGGTAGGGTTCACTCGGCCATCCAAGCCCCTCCATCCCCGTTCCTGGGCATGATGGTGCCGTGCCCCCCCCCCCATACCGGGTGGGGGGGGAGGTAACGGGGTGCGCGGCCGTGCACAGGGCGCTTCCAGACGGGCGAGCGCGTTGCCATGTGCGGGGTGTCTCCATGTGGAGGTGTGTGTTGCCATGGGTTTGCCGAACGATGGCGTTTCCATGGCTGCAGGCGCGTTGTTGGTCGCGGTCCCTTCCAGAGGTGCGCGCCCCCCCCCCCGCCCCCCCCCCCCCCCCCCCCTCCCCCCATCCTCCCAGCATCGTGCCCCCGCCCTGGGAGAGCGCAGGGATGGAGCCACCACTGCTGGACGGGGGGACCTGGGTGCCTCGATCCCCCCTGCAGCCCCCGGCCCCTCCTGTGCCCCCCCAGCTCTCCACCCACCTCCGCCCCCACCCTCCCCCCCCCCTCAGGCCAGCCGGGGCCCTTTCTCACATGTTGTATTTTCTTCACTTCACTTCTCCAGATGAATAATTAATGGATGCTTTTTTGGTCCTCCCAGTTGTTTCACCAGCACCCTCCCCCTTCCCAGCAGGACTCTGCTGGGGGCTTGGCCCCCCAGTGCTGCTGGTGCGGGTGGGGGCCATGGGGGCAGGAACAGGGACCAGGGAAGGACCCAGCTCGTGCTAGTTGGAAGCAAAACCTGGCAGAAAGCGGGACCAAGTGACCTGCCCTACCCCAGGCACAGCTGCCCTCACCCCCTCCACGGTCTGGGGCAGCATCCGTTCGTCTGGAGGGTGCTGGAGAGCACACAAAGGGGTCCCCAGGGGGATGAGGCTCTGCTCCCACTGACAGATCCTCATCGTCTGGCAGCGGATCCCCCCGGTTACACCACGTCCCCCTGCCAGCCCTGGGAGCAGCCGTGCTCGGGCACAGGGGGCACAGGGAACGGGCGCTTGGCCACGCACCGCCACGGCCGCACTTGCTGCCACCACAAGGCGCTGGGCCCGGCGGCACGGACGCCGGCGGCAGCACCCAGGGCTGGCTCAGCAAGCTCGGCTGTGGTTTCGGTAGCCTCCCGGTTTCGCTTGCAAGCTCCTCGAGCCGCCAAATCCCCAGGTCATGTGCAACGCAGAAGCAAGGGCTTGGGTCAGTGCCGGCAGCGGGCACGCGCGCAGGCTCAGCCACGCACCCGTGTGCGAGCTCACAACGAGCCTGGTGTGTGCATGCCAGTGCCTGCACTGGTGCGAGCGTGCTCGTGTGCGCACACGTGTGCCGGGGCGTGGAGCGCCTGGCACATGGGACCTCTGGGCGGTGCTGCACCAGCAGTTGCTAAGGGAACTTGCTGAGGACGGGCAGCTCAGAGCTGGCACCCAGCTCGATCCCTTCCCGCATGCCGCATGACCCACGGGGACTGGTGCCCAGGGAGCACCTGTGTCCCCCCCCCAGCTGCCACGGGTCCCCTGGGCACCTCTGCCCTCCACAGACCTGTGGGGGAAATGAGCGTGGGGAGGGCAAGGGGACAGGGCCAGCGGGTGGGTGCTCAGCCAGACGGGCTCCTCGGGGCAGGACAGGGCAGAGCCTGGCACTGTGACTGTCCTCCCCCAGCATCCGGGATGCCCTGGCTGGGTGCCACCTGCTCCCTCTGGTTGCCTGATGGCCCCCGGGGCAGGGAAATCTGCGAACCCCTACCCCCCCCCCGTGGTGCCAGCAGCATGCCGTCCCACAGCTCTCCCAGCCACGTGAACCTCCAGGGGCTGGGGCGCTCAGCCCCGGCCCCCCAGACTGGGGTGCTCGGTGGGGTCCAGCCTCGGTGCCCCCGCCCATGCGGGGCCCGGTGAGGCCCCCCGGCAGGATGCAGTCCCGGTGAGCCCCCAGTCCCGGTGGGAACCGAGCCCAGTGCTTCCACCTGCGGGGGTCCCAGTGGGACCCAAGCCCCTTTCCCTACCCACTCCACCGCCGCGACCCCCATTCCCGCCGCCCGGTGCCGGTGCAGGC
>NW_023305672.1:16820-33929 GCF_011077185.1 Oxyura jamaicensis
CCCCCCCCCCCCCGGTCCTACCGGGGCTGCCGGCTCCCCCGGCGGGGGCTGCGGGGGCGAGTGGATGGGATTTGGAAGCAAAGATGTGGAAATTGCCGTCGCGCCCACGGCTGCTGTCAGCGGAGCCGCAGGGAGCCCGGGGCGATCGATGGCCATGAGCAGAGCCAGACCCACGGCATGGCCCCCACGCCTCTTGGGGGGGGGGGGAGGTCTGAGCGCTGCCCTCGCCAGCGAGTGGGGGCCGGGTGGGCGCTTGGCACTGCTGCACAGTGCGGGCACAGCTGTGCCAGGGGGGCACCGTGTGGGCTTTGGGCACAGATTGATTGGGTTCCTCCCTGGCATCGCAAAAGGGATTTTGGGGACCCCAGGGGGTATGTGGACCCCCTCCATGGGAAGTGGGGGCCTCAGCGTGCTGGGATGGCCCCTCTCCCTCACCCCTTCTCCGGTGCAAATGCTCAGGGTTGTGGCTGGGGGCTGTGCCCAGCCAGAGGGACCCCCGCCATCCATCCGTGCTGGGGCTCCCCTGGGCTCCCCTTGACCCCACACCCCTTTGTGCGGGGAGGGGGCGTTTGCTGGGCAGTTCCTTCCCCTCTCATTGAGGTTGTGTCTCCAGGCGGAAGCCCAGGCCCCATAAATCGTGCATGTGTAAGACGTGCCATGCTGAGGCGCAGCACAATGGCAGGGCACTCGGCTCATCCCACTGCGCTTGGGCACCTTCCTGCGCCCCGCTCCTCTGGCCAGACCCCGCTGATGCCCCCATCCCCTCTCTGTGACATTGCCAGGACCCCGGTGGATGGGCGATTCCCACGCCCACCCTTGTCCTGCTGCTCCCGAGGGGCTGCCTCTCTCCACCCCATCACCCACAGCCAGCGCTGTGACCCTGCACTGCCCTCACCACCTCCTGGGGGACACGGTGGGGGGGTGCCGGAGGTGCCCCCACCGTGCCGTGCCATGGACATCACAGCCAGCTGCCTGCGCCCACCGCGCACGCGTCTCTGGCGCGGCTGCGAGCGTCCAGCTCAGGGCACGGGCGGCGCGGTGGGGGCGGCTGCGGCAGAGACGTGTCCCAGGGACTCCGGAGCGAGGATATTTATTGTTAGGCAGTGCGGCAGCTCGGCCGCAATTATAGCCACACGGCAAAGTGTCTGGATTAGATAAATTATGGGGGGAATTAGGCTCCCTGGGCCGCAGCCTGCAAATCCCAGCAACCCCAGTGCAATCAGAGCAATAAACAAGCCTTGCACAGCACCCGTGGGGCTCTCCGGGGAGCAGGGCGTGCGCTGCCAAGCTCGGCTGCGGATCTGTCCTCCAGGGGTGCCGGCTGCAGCAGGAACCCCACAAATGTATCGCAGCTCTGCACCGCTCTGGCCACCACGGCCGCTCCCTTCGCTAGGAGGATGTCGCTTGTTGCTTGCTGGCACACCACTCTGCTCCTCCATGTCCCCTTGTCACCAAGGGAGACAATGGGTTGTGCAGGGAGGACAAGGGAGGCAGAGAGGGCAGGGCACCCCTTTATGCAGAGGTTTTGGGGTGCTTAGTTGCAAAGCTTGGGGTGGGGGTGAAGGCAGGAATTGAGGCTTGAAGGCAGTGGAGGCTTCTGGCCGTGCTCTGCGTGCCCTTTGTCTGCGTGCGCTTTCCGTCTGTCACGCTGTTTCTCCTGGTGGCAGCGTGAGGGGTGCGGGATGATCCTTGGTCCCTGCCCTCCGTTCCCAAGTCCTGCCAGGAACAGGCGCGGTGGCATGGGGCAAAGGTGCCGGGTGGCTGTGTCCCACCCAGCGCTGCCACTCAGGGCCACAGCTGCCTCCCAGTGGCGCCCTGCGGCCAGGGGCTGGGAGCTCTGCAGGGTGACCCCCAGAGTGCCACCTCCCTGCTGGGCACCCCGTGTGCAAGGGATGGGGACAGCGACACGGGGTTTGGGCATGGCCAGTGACACATGGACATGGGCATAGCCAGCTGTCCCCAGTGAGCCCCCAAAACCGGCTCTGGGGTCTGCCTCGCTGGCTGTTCCAGCAGAGCCGCGTGCCCTGGGAGGTGGCAGCAGACACGTTGCCCCGCGCCGGGCGGACACTGCGGGGCCCAAGGGCACAGCTCGGGGTGCTCAGCACCATGGCTGGAGCTGTGAAGAAGGGGTACGGGAGGTGTCAGTGGTCAGCCAAGGCAGGTGGGTCAGAGCCCACCTGCGTGCAGGGAGCGCCCAGCATTGTGCAGCTGCCACCGCCGCACTCACCACTTCAAGGCAGCTTTTATCTGCCTGACTTTGTATTTCAGGCAGCGAGAGCTGGAGCAGGCTCTTGAGAGAGCCCTCGTGAGGAGCAGCCTCTCCTGGGAGCATCTCACGCAGGAGAGCAGCCACGGCCCTGCCGTGGGGTGGGGGGAGTGGCACACCCGAGCCCCCCGAGGGTGCTGGGTCCCGGTGCTGCAGCTCCATCCCTTGTCACCTGTGGTGTGACAGGGTCCCGCCGTCCACCGCGGGCATCCAGGAGGGGCGATGCTGCAGGTGTGGGGCTGTTACGCCATGCAGGGTGTGTATGGGGGGGTCACTTCCCACCCCCAGCGTGGGTGTGGTGATGGGGAAAGTGGGGATTGCACCTCTCCGGATGGTGATGGCCCAGTCCCGGCTGCCAGCACCCATGCCACAGCATCCACGTGTGGGCTGGGGGCAACGGGGGGGGGGGCTCAGCCACCCCCACCCACAGCCGTTCCCCCCACCCATGGAGATCTCCCTGGGGTGCAAAGCCCTGGCTGCCCATACAGCGCGGGGTGCTGGCTGCAGCGTAGCAGGAGGCGCTGCCCAGGGGCAAAGGGTGTTGTGCCCCGTGAGTCACCGTGCGGGGCGGCTCCGAGCCCAGGGGATCGCAGGGGCCGTGGCCGGTGCCCTGCGGGGTTCCCATGCCGAGGGAGGGCCCTATGGGAGCAGAAGCTGTGGCATCGGGGCGCAGGGGCTGAAACAAGGGTGCAACAGGGCTGGGGCCACCCGCTCCTGCCCAGGCTGGTAATTGAGTCACTGGTTGCAGATTGATGGTTTAATTAAAACCCAATTAAAAACCTCATTGATCTTGTTAGCAAAGCGGGAAGGTATGGGCTTTAGCAGGGATTAAAGGGATTGTGCAGCCATCGATATGGATGGGGGGGGGGGTGCAGGGACACCTGTAAGGCAACGCTAGGGACACCGTCCTGGGGCTGTGGTTGTGCCTGCCACCCCGGCGTGGATGCTGCCCCATCCGCCTGCTCCCCAGTCCCTTCTCCTGCTGCCATGTCCCCGAGAGATTTATGGCAGCACTAGGGAGCAGCCCACGGCCCCCCAGGAGCCCCCACCCCCCCTGCGCATGCCCCCAGGGTGCAAGCCGGGGAGGTGGCCCTGGGGACAGGGACACCGTGTGCTAGCGATGCCTTTGTGCCTGCACCTTGCGGCTGCGCCAGGCGTGAGCCAGGCGTGCCGGGGAGAGCACGGGGGGGCCGCCGTGGCACCGTGCCACCCGTGCGCGTGGGCTGTGTCGCAGGCGCTGTCTGCCGAGCGAGCGCGCGTGTGCGCGGCCGTCTGGGTGCCGTGACTTTGCAGCGCTGCCTGCTTGGGGAGGGGGACATCTGAGTCGGTCCCTCTGTCCGTCAGTCTGTCGGGAGGGACCGGCCGCAGCGATCGATGCGCCTTTACCTCTCGCTGTCGCGCGGAGTGACTGGAAGGGGAAAGCATAAATCAATGGCACTTTTTTTGTTCGCTGGCTGATCGATGGGCCCCGGATGTGCCGAAAGGGCAAAGCTCCCAGAGCCAGACAAAGGGCTGGGGGAGGGGATCTACCGTGGCCCCCCGCACTGGGGGACGCCCCACATCACCACAGTCCCCAGTACAGCCCTCAGCACTGTGGGACACCGAGCCTGGATCTGTCCCCAAACTCTCCGGGCCTTTCCTGGGACGGGTCCCGTGGCATGGGGTTCCCCGTGGGGGTCTGGTCCCCCCTCGTGCTGCTCCTGCCAGGGATGGCCCAGGCATGCTGCAGTGCACCAGGCATTCCGTAGCAGCGCGTTAGCAAGCGTGCAGCGTTCAGCCCAGATTTATCGCAGCAGATGGGAGCGGAGCAGCCGCCAGGCTCGCCAGCGGCTGCGGCGTGCCAGGTAGCCGGGGTCCTGCCGGTGCAGAGCCCACGGGCGCTGAGCCCAGCCTGTGCTCGGGACGGTCCTGCCAGGGGAAATCCATCTGCCCAGCTCCGACAGGATGCTGGAAGGTACCACTGCTTTGCGAAAGCCCTGCTCTAAAAATGCAGTCGTGCAGAAGTGATGCTGCCCGTTCTGCTCCCGCGCTTAACCCTTTGGGCCCTGCCGGAGCCCGGCATGGCCCGCCAGCCACAGCAGGGCTGTCTGCACCCAGAAGGGCTGCGGGATCTGTCCCGACCGGGGTCACCTCTCACTGGGGCTTCCCAATAACCACGTGGGCCACCAGGAACCTGGCGCCCTGTGCGCTCTCTAGGGTGGGTTTTGGTGGGGAAAGGAGGCTTGGGACATCATGTTGGGGTCTGTCCCATCCTTCTGCCTGAAAACAGGGACTGTGGGTGCTCCATGGGTGGCTGTGGGGCTTGCTACTGGCCATGGGGCTCGCTGCCACGGAGCACAGGGCCCCTGCAGCACCTCCTGGGCTCCCCTGCACACCTCCACTGCAGTGCTGGCATGCCCCAGCCCCGTCCCTGCCCGGGGAGCGCTCGTTAGTTAGCGAGGCTGTTTATCAGGAGCTGTGTTTTCTAATGGGCCCCAGGGGGGTCCCAGGTGGGGGCACCCTCAGTGCTGGGTGCACTGGGGAAAAGGAGGGCTTCCAGCCCCGCTGCTCCCCGGCACAGTGTTTCCTTCGGCGCAGCGGGATACGGCGCCTGTTTTCATTTCCCAACAGTGTTCCCGAGCGGGGGGGGGGCACAGCTGCCCCAGCTCCTTGCTCCTGTGGTGCTGAACACCAGCTACCAGCCCCCCCTCATGGTGTGGGGCAGCTGGCTTGGGGTGTGCTGGCGTCCCAGCCCTGAGTCCCATATGGAGTTAATTGCAATTTTCTCCCCGGGGCCATTTCTTTAATAACAAGCTCCCCCCCCCCCCCAACACCTCCCTTTCACACCACATCAAAGGTGGAACATGAAAGGTCGCCGGCACCGCGCGGAGCAAGGGTGGCTGCCTCAGCACCTTGATGTCGGAGGAGTTGCCTGGCGGCCGGCAGCTTGCTGGGCTCCTGCTTTGCCAGGCTGTGGGGCTGGGATGGGGAAGTAGCGGCTGTGCGGCGAGGGAGGTGCCATGGGGGGGCTGCTCCCTGCCCCGTGGGGTCTGGCTCAGAGCCCCTGGGCACTGGCAGCATCGCCAGGAGGGTGGCAGTGCTGCTGGGGTCCCTGCTGGGTGCTCGGCCCCATCCAGTTCCCTCCACGGTGCCGATCCGGGGCGCTGCGTGCCTGGTGCCCCGGGCCCTGGCCAGACGCCCGGGCTCCCCAAACGGTGCCAGGGGCAGTTTCCAGGGTGGGGCGTCTGCACGCGCAGCCTTGCCCGTTGCCTGCCGAGCCCTGCCGGGCAGCCATGGGAAGCTGCGCTGCGGGCACGGGTGCCAAGGGGTCCCTGAGCTCTTCTCCGGAGCGTCGTGCACCAGGATTCACTGGGAAAGAAGGGAAAGGGGCCGTGGCGGTCCCAGGGGAGCAGGGCGAAGAGGAGGCTGCTCGTCCCTCCAAAAGCAGCAGGGTGGTGGCACCCGGGGGTGCAGGGGGGTCCCCTTGCCGCAGCGTGGCCACCAGATCTCTGCCGAGCCAGGCGATGGAGCCAGGTCTGGTCGTCATCCCGGGGCTGCTGCGGCATCTCGGTGTGGAGCCAGCGCCTCGCAGCGCCGGTTGGTAATTAATTGGTGGGAGCAGGGGGTCAGCGCGAGGCGGCTCGGCTGCGAGGATTACCGCGGCCGGGATTTCAATCGGGCACGGATTAGGAGCCAGCGGAGCCTCTCCTGAGTGGATCTGAGGGGATTGCCGCTCCTAATCAATGTAAATGAGGCTCCCCCAGGGCCACCCTTTACGGCATTAACAAAATAACGGGATTAGCCAGAGCGAGGTGAGAAATCCTCTCTCTGAGCCGCAGCGCGTGGCGGGGCTGGGGCTGCGGGGCTGGGTGCGCAGTGGGCAGCCACCGCGGCTGCCAGAGCACGGGGAGCACCGGGGCCATCGCGGCCAGGGTTCTGAGCCCCTCCTGTGTATCCATGGCCGTGCTCTACCCCAGGGCTGTGCAGGTTCTGTGTCCTCCAGGGTCCCTGCATGCCTTTGGGACCCTGGTGTCCCTCAGCCCCGTGCACTGCTCGGTCGGTCTGTCTGTCTGTCCGTCCCGCTCTGAGGCTGCTGACGCGTTGCCTGCAGCACCCAGCACCCCCGTCTCACGCTCCCGTGCTCACACAGCGGTGTCAACCGTGCACGTGGCTTGGCATCCATGGCATCCTTCCCTGTGTGGCAGCATCACTCCTGCCTCAGGCAGCCCAGGGGGGTGGTGAGTGCCCTGGAGCCCCCATCCCAAATCAAACCCAGGGCCCTTGGGGCATTGGGCTGGGGGGATGGGATTGTGGGGAGAGGCATTTGCCCAGCCTGGTGTGGGGACACAGGGTCCCCCCCATCTCATGTCGCAGAGGTGGTCCAGCCCCGCTCTGCCCCCTGAGCCCCCCATGACACGGCCCTACAGAAGCAGACCTGCCTGCAGCCCCCATGGGCTGGGGGATGTGGGGCAGCCCCAGTGTGCCACGAGCTCTGAACCAACGTCCCCGTCTGTGCCGTCTTGCCGCATTGCTCAGCCCCGCCGCTGCCTGCCTGGTGTCCCGTGGGCCTGGGAGGCTCGCAGTTACCCATGGCAGCTGCCCTCGGGTGTCGTGCACGGCGCTGCAGTGGTGCCTCCCGGGACAGGGTCTGGGGCCTGGAGAGGGTCGGATCCTGCCCCAGGCTTGCCCCCACGCTGGGGGTCCATGGGGCTGAGGCTGGGCAAGACGGGTGCGTGGGGTGGCTCAGATAGGGGGGTCAGGAGGCTGGGGGGGAGGCAGAGCACTCTGGGGCCGGATCCTGATTGCCATAAACAGGTCAAGCACGGGCGTCTCTAACCCCATCCCTTCCCTTGCAGCCTGCGGCGGGAGGGCTACACGGTGCAGGTGAACGTCAACGACTACCTGGACATCTACTGCCCGCACTACAACGCCTCGGTGCCCGAGCACAGGCTGGAGCAGTACGTGCTGTACATGGTGAACGCGGAGGGCTACCGCACCTGCAACACCAGCCAGGGCTTCAAGCGCTGGGAGTGCAACCGGCCCCACGCGCCCCACAGCCCCATCAAGTTCTCGGAGAAGTTCCAGCGCTACAGCGCCTTCTCGCTGGGCTACGAGTTCCGCGCGGGGCAGGAGTACTACTACATCTGTACGTGGGGCAGCAGGATGGGACACCCCCAGACACCCCTCAGCTGGGAACCCCGTGTGCCCCCAACGCTGGGTCCCCTGAATCCCATCCCCAGCTCATCCACCAGGCTCTGGGGGGGGCTTTCCACACCTCCCCTCCCCAGCTGGGACCCCCCTGCACACCGCTGGCCAGGCAGCTGTGCCCACACCTGCTCCAAGGAGGCCCCCTGACCTCAGGGATGGGGCGAGGGTTTAGGGGTGCTGTGGAGGGACGGGGGCTGGGGGGAGCTTGTGGGTGGGGGTGTCGGTGCGAGGTGGGGATGCCGGAGCAAATCTGGGGTGCTGATGGGTGCAGTATGGGGGTATCAGCTGGGGAGGCAGCGTGTTTCGGGGTACAGGGTGGGGATGCAGCATGTTTCAGGGTTCAGGAGAGGGGTGCTGCAACCCCCCCGCACCCAGAGGCAGTGGGCAGCAGCTTGCTGAGCCGCGGGGTGCCCGGAACTGGGGTCTCCATGGGAGCCACCCCAACCCACTCTTGCTTTGCAGCCACACCGACACACAACCACCACCGGGCCTGCCTGAAGATGAAGGTGTTCGTGTGCTGTGCCTCCAGTGAGTAACCCCCCATGGCACCCTGGGGTGGGTGTTGCAGGGTTCCATCAGGTCTTAGGGGGCTCCCAGGTCCCCCCGTCCCAGCCGGTGGGGCTGCGGGAGCGGGGTTGGCTGGGGTCTATCACCCTGTCCCCTCTCTCCCTCTTGCAGCGTCGCACTCCGGGGAGAAGCTGGCGCCCACCCTGCCACAGTTCACCCTGCGGCCCGAGGTTAAGATCGAGGACCTGGGTGAGTCTGGGGCAGCCCCAGCCCCATGGCACCTGCACCCCGCAGCCGCCTGGCGGGGGGTCAGGGCCAGCACCCCCCGCCACTCCGCTCACCACCTCTCTCTTCCCACAGAAAACTTCAACCCAGAGATCCCCAAGCTGGAGAAGAGCATCAGTGGCACCAGCCCCAAGAGGGAACACTTGCCCCTGGCTGTGGCTGCAGCCCTCCTCCTAATGACACTGCTGGCCTCCTAGCTCCGAGCACGGCAGGGGCCCGGCCGGAGCGGCACCGCGGAGCGGGGACCCCTTGTCCCCCCGACCTGCTGCTGTCTGCCAGGATGGAGCTGCCCCGGGAGCTGTGCCCGGCCCCTCTGCACCGTCAGCGCCTCCAGCCCAGGGACCCTTCCCGTGCGGGGCAGGGGATGGTGGCACGCGCCAAGCCCCGCTGGGACCTGCATGGGACTCGCCCCCACCCACGTCTCCAACCCCTGCTGGGGGGACTCAGCTGGGTGCTGCCGCCTCCCACTGATGCCGTCCCGCAGCGTGGAGCCCCCAGCCCTGCCCGGGGGCTGCTGCGGCCCCCCAGGCGTCCCATGGCTGGGAGCAGCGCTGAGCCCCGTGAGGGCAGGGCGCCGGGGCCGGGCAGCCTGTACATACCTATATAGAGATCTATACATACTGTACAGAGAGCGACTATATAGATATATCTATAATGTACCATAGGCAGCGGCGCTGGCCCCGGGCTGGCTTGTACATAGTCAAACGTGTTGGATTTTCCTCGTCTTCCGTGAAGACCCGACCTATGCAAACGCACAGACACTTTTTGGGGAAAAAAAAAAAAAAAAAAAAAAAAAAACAATCTTGACCTTTTTTTCAAAGTGCTTTGGCTGGTGATTTTCATATTCTGCTCTTAGTCTATAAAAAAAAAGGAAAAAAAATAAAAGGATTAAAAAAAAAACAAAACACGAACGACCCCCATGTCCCGGCCATGCGCAGCGCGCCCCGGCGTCCAGCCCTGCCGGTGCCCCCGGGCTGTGACTGCGCAGTGGGGTTCAGCAAGCGCCGACTGCTGTCCCTCCTTGTGCAAACAGACCTTCCACGTGCCCCCCACCTTGGGCACAAAGGCACCATTCATGGGGCTGGCAGCAACCCCTCCTCCTGCCCCCCAGCTTGTAGCTGTCCCAGGGCTCTGCGCTCCCTCCTGGGGTCTCTGCTGCCCCCCGACCCCGAGGCACCAACATGGAGGCAGGAGGGAAGGATCCAGCTGGGACCTGGCGCTGCAGGAGCCCAGAGCGGGCAGGTAAGGGCAGTGCGGGGCCATCGTGTTTGGGTGACGGGTGGTGTCCCCCAGCCCTGGGGGGGAGCGGGACCGGGATATCCCCAGCCCATCCTTCCTCTGTGGGCTGGATGTGGCAAGCAGGGGGGAGAGGAGGGGGTGTGCAGGCACCCCCATGGGCATGGTGGCCCCATGGGAATCCCTGTGGTCCCCTGCTGGTGCCTCTGGCTGTGCCAGGCACACTGGGGCTCCTGCTGGCACTGGGGGGGTCTCACATGTCTGTCTGCATGGGGGTGCCCCTGGTGCTCAGGAAGGACTATCGGTGCCTATCAGGGCAAAGGGATGCGTAGGGAGGGGGCTGTGCCCTGGAACCCCATGGGAGGGGGCCACACCAAGGGGCAGTGCAGGGTCTGCTGGGGAGTGGAGTGCACCCAGCCCCACGCCTGGCACCCCCACAGCCCCCACTGGGTGAAGGGGAGCAGGCACCCGGAGCAGCCCTGGGCCTGCCCCCGCACCCTGCTGTGCCCTGGGGGGGGCGGTCAGCCCCAAGCAGGGGGCAGCCTGCTCTGCCCACCGACAGGGTGGAACAGGGCTGCACCCCCTTCTGCTGGGGATGAGCATGCTGTGCACACAGCCTCAGGTTTGTGGGGGTCCCCACGGCCGTCCCGTCGGCGTGACGCGGCCGCTCTCTCCCCAGCCGGTGCTGCTGGGCGGTGGCTGCGCTTCCCAGCCGGCCTGGGCTTGTCTGGGTGCGGGACGAGGCGGCGAACCCAACAGGTCCAACAGGTCCTTGCAGTGCTCCCGGCAGGCGCCGCGCTCCCCGCGGCCCCATCGCGCTCGCGCAGACCCGGCCTAGCTGTGGGGCCAGGGCCCCATCCCCCTGGGCCCTCACCCTGGGGGCTCAGAGCGGGGCTGCCACGGCCGGGCTGGGCCACGTGCCCAGGTTGGGGGCCGTGGCATGCCGTGCTGCCCGGTGCCATCCCCAGGCTGGGTGCTGGAGTATGGGGACTGGCCACAGCCCCCGTGCCGGTGCTGGCTCCCTGCAGCACACGGCAGGGTGGACTGGGGAGCCCAGCGCAGCCCCATTTGCCATTGCATCGCAGGTGGGGAGCCAGGGACTGAGTCAGCCACCCCGGCACGGCGAGCTGTGCTTGCAAAATCCCTCCTGCTGCTTGCCTCGGCCTTAGCACCATTCCCCGGGCAGTGCGTGGCACCGCTGCTACCTCGCCAGGCAC
The DNA here is from genome assembly GCF_011077185.1 of Oxyura jamaicensis. Lineage (NCBI taxonomy): Eukaryota > Metazoa > Chordata > Aves > Anseriformes > Anatidae > Oxyura > Oxyura jamaicensis. Next base: position 27,519 of record NW_023305672.1, read on the forward strand.
TGGCCACACAGCCCTGCTCCGCTCTGTGTCCCCAGGCGCCACCCAGGAGCTGGTGTGGGGACCCCCAAGACCCAGGCAGTAGGGAGCCCTCGATGCAACCCCAGCTCTGGGGGTCGGGTGCTCCCCACGCGCAGGGTGGGCTACCCCAGGACCCGGCAGCAGGTCCAGGTTTGGGCGCAGGATGGGTGCCTGGTCCAGCTGCATCGCGTGAGGCTTCGCACCGCCCCGCAGCGGTCCTCCAAGGTCAGGGCTGGCTGCACCGCACTCCAGCCAAATGTGTAAGGGCCTGGCGTGGCCAGACAGCCTCCGGGACGCCGCACTGCCCCTGCCACGCGCGGGGCCGGCCCAGCCTTTGCCTACCTGCAGGGCTGCACGCAGCCAGTGCGGCACGTCACCGCGGCCTTCGCTCCCCGCGTGGAGTGGATGGCTCCCGTCCCTCCTCCGGCCCCACGGCCGCTGACGTCAGCCCAGATAGTGGCTGGAGCGCACCTGGGTGTCCCGAGCCGATAAACCATAAACTGTCACGAGCTCAGTGGCCTCCAGCCAGCCCCACCTGCCCTGCTGTGTTTTCCTTCAAGTGCTTGCGGTGTGTAAAGTTTTCACCTTTGGCTGGCGAACCGCGCCTGCGCGGCGGGAGCACTGCCTGCTCGTGCATCGACACCGTCCCGCGTGATGTGTGCTGGCCCCATGTCCTGCACGCCCGCAGGGGGTGGCGTGGCCATGACCTTGCACCCCCCTGCTCCTACCTCTGGCGCGCTGCGGGCAGGCGCCCCCCCTGCACAATGTGACGCTGGCTCCAGCGGTCACCACGTGCCTGCAGCAGCCTGTCCCCCCGCTGTTGAGACATGGAGAGCCAGCACAGGGATGTAACGGGGCACCCTCCAGCCCAGGCTTCTCCCCAGGCTGTCCCCAGCATGGCACATGTGCTTGTCCTACCTCTCCAGGCCCAGGCCACCACTGCCCTGTTGCTGTCAGCCATGGAGGGAACGGTGCTGGGAACCGACCAGGTCCCTATAGCCTCGCTTCCAGCCCTGTCCCATTGCTGGGGACCCTGCCCCAGGGCTGGGGACTGCAGCACTCTCACCTCCGGCCATCCAGAGTGGGGGGAGTCCCTCAGCCAACAGCACTGGGTGTCAGATCCTGGCCGCTTGTGGTGCTCCAGGATCCATCCCCGGGATGGATGTGGTGTGGTGCTCTCGCCACACACCAGTGCTCGCAGGAGCCCTGCCGGGGGGAGCAGCCCTAGGTGCTGGGGTTCACTCAGCGCTGGAGGAGTGGAGGTGCCCATGGGGAGGGGGCTGCATGCCTCCCCCCCATCACTGCCTCAGTTTCCCCAGGCACCCAGCCTGGCCTGGGGCATGATTAGGGCAGGAATGGGGACAAAGCGAGGGGTGGGAAGAGGCCACGGCGCTGACCCACTCCACCCTCCCACCGCAGCCTGGCTGCACCCAACCCAGCATCTCGCGCGTGACACGCTCGGGCGCTCTGATCCCAGCGGGCCGCAGACCTGAGGGGTGTTCCCGGGAGTTCCTCCCTGTACAAGCCGCAGCAGCGCCGGCTTCCCAGGAGCAGGAGGCCTTGCACAGTCATTCCAGCTCAGGGGATGATGTCAGGCCTGGCCGCAAAGAGGGAGGATGAAAGGCAGCGAGCCGGGTCCCCGCTCCCCGGGGAATGTGGGGTGCAGGGATGGAGGGTGGGGAGAGTGGCCCGGGGTGGGACGCGGGGAAGGATGTGGGGCACGGAGCTGCAGCTCTGCACAGGCCCCGCACCGGCTCCTCGGGCAGCCGAGAGCTGTGGCAGCCGTTCTCCGGTTACAACCGCGGTGCCGCCGCCTGCCCGAGCCCTTGCCGAGCGTCGGGGGAGCAATCCTCGCACGGCTGCAGCCAGCCCGCACCGCCTGGGCTGCACCAGGCATGCAACATTACCCACAATCAATGGATCATTATGTAATAAACAAGAGGAAAGTTGTTTTGCAAATGCGGCTGAGTTATCGCTCCACGACACGGCAGCAAAGCATCTCTCTGCCAGGCTTAACGAGAGCGGATCGGTGTCGGGGGCGGACAGGAGCAGGGAGCGAGCAGAGGCCAGGCAGCCAGCAGGGAGCCTGTGCACCCCCCCCACTCCTGCAGCAGGGGCTCAGAGGTGGAAATGTCACAGTATCGAAGTGAAAGAGAGTGAATGTGAGTGGGGTGGGGGCTGCCTGCTGTGTTTGTCTGGCAAAGCCCTGGGGAGCAGAGGCAGCTGGTAAGGGCAGGAGGAGGACGAGGAGGAGGAGGAGGATAAGGGCTGTGCTTGCTGCTCCCTGTCCCTCTCCTTACCCCCACACCTTATCAGCAGCTGCTCTCAGCCCCCAGCCCCCACCTATCCAGGTGTTTATGATGTCCCCAAACATCTCAGATAAAGTTGTTTGTTTGTTTGTTTGTTTGTTTTTTCTATGGCAGGGGCCGGGAGGACAACAGCAAGGCCCCGCGTGCCAGCAGCCTGCTGCCCATGTCCCCACTGCCATGTCCTCAGCGGGGGGCGGACAGTGGCAGCTCTGTGCCCAAGCCCCCCGGCACGACCCAGGCCCCCCCAGCACAAACACACGCATGTGTGCACGGGACCCCGGCCTCCACGGATGCCACCGCCACACGGTGCCACCGCAGCGGGTGGCAGCGCCTGACCCCGGTGACCTCTGTGCCACATCCGTGCCTCCTTCATCCTGCCCCCCGGACCCCCCAGCACAGCCGGGGGGGCTGCAGGCCTCCCACCCCCTTCCCACCTCGTCCCGGGGCTGTCCCCGCGCGGGGAGGGAGGTTGTCCCCGCGTGGCACCGTCCCCACGTGGGGACCGCTGCCCGTCCCCGCGCCGCCCCCGCCGTGTTGTTGTTGTGTCTCGGCCCCGCGGCCCGGTGAGGCGAGGCGGGGCCGGCGGGGGCGGGCGGGGCAGCGGCGGGGCCGGATTTAAGGACCGGGAGCGGGCGGGGCGCGCAGCCCGGCGGAGCGTACCGGCGGAGCGCATGGAGCGGCTGCGGGTGGCCCTGGGGGCGCCCCTGTGGGTGCCCCTGCTGGGGCTGTGCTGGGCGGCGGCGGCGGCCGAGCGCCACACCGTCTTCTGGAACAGCTCCAACCCCAAGTGAGTCCCGGGAGCCCCCCGACGCCCCCCAACCCCGGGGGGGGGGGGGGCGCGCGGACCGGGCGGGCCTCCGAGGGCGCGGACGGCGGCGGCGGCGGGGCCGTGAGTGCGGCCGCGTTCCCCGGATCTGCGGGCTTTGTTCGGGGCGGCCGGGGGGCTGCGCACTGCCCCCCATTGCTCTTCCCCCACCCCCCCACCCCCTTTTGCTCCCGCCGTTCTCCCGACACGGTACCGGGGGCGCCCCCGGGGCCGGGAGGGGCTGGGGAGGCAGCGGCGGGGTGAAGTCCTCGGGGCCAGGTGCGGGCCCGGAGAACCGGGGGGGGCTTTCCGTTCCCAGGCCGAGCGGAGCGGGGCCTCTTCCTTCCCCGGGGGGGTGGCGCGGCGCCAGCGGAGGCGCCGGGGCTCAGGGAAGCCGTGTTGACAAACACGGGGCTGGCCCCGGGTCCCGCGGCACGGGCAGGATGTGCCCCCCCGGGAGGTGAGGGGGCGGCAGGGGCCGTGGGCAGACCCTGTGTCTGACCCGGGGCTCGGTCCCCAGGTAGGGCCAGGTTTGTGGGGTTCCCAGCCGAGGTTGTGGGGTTCCCTCTAGCTATATGCCCTTGTGTGTTGTAGGGGTGCCCCTCCTTCTCTAGGCAGTGCCCCCCCTTGGTTATAGGGGTGCTCCCTTACACGCTGTGAGTGTGCCCCCCAGCTGTGTGGCCCCACGCCCCCAGGATGTGCCCCCACGTTATAGGGGTTGCCCAAACCTCCAGTTTGTGCCCCCCAGCTTTGTGCCCGTATGTGTTATAGCGTTGCCCCCCCCACCCCGGGATGTGCCCCCCCAGCTCCATGCAGGGCAGCAGACCCAGGCTGGGTCCCACAGGGGTTTGGGAAGCTGGAGCCTGCCCCACTAGGGAGGCTGTGCCTTCCCGAGGCTGCCACAGCCAGCGAGGTGAGGAGACCCCTCCGTGGCCCCTTGCAGGCTGCCTTGGGCCCCCTTTCTCCCCCCCCAGCGGCCCTGGTGCTGTGCAGCCTCCCGGGAGGGCTGTGCTGGCAGGCGAGGTGTGGGGAGCAGCACGCTGGAGCCGGGCTGGCTGCCCCCCCCGGGCGAGAGCTGCTCACACCTAATGGCTCCCCGGAGCTTTGGGGACAGCCGGGGAGCGCGTCCTAGCCGGTCCCCTCCTGCCTGCAGTGGGGCTGGCCCCAGGGGGGAGGGCTTTACCTTCCCCAGCACCACCAAAAAAAAAAAAACATTCCCAAAAAGCACCGCGGGGCTTTGTGCAGCGCTGAGCAGCTCTCAGGCTGCCCTGCGTTGGGCTCTGAGGGTTTTGGAGAGCTGTGGGGCGTGCTGCCTTCCTGCCCCCAATCCCCCCCCCATGTGCTGACCCCCGCCGCCCCCCTGCCCCAGGTTCCTTTGGAGCGACTACACGGTGGAGGTGCGCCTCAACGACTACCTGGACATTATCTGCCCGCACTACGAGGAGGGCAGCATGGCCCCGCACGCCATGGAGCGCTACACCCTCTACTTGGTGGACCTCGAGGAGTACCAGGCCTGCAAGGCCCGCTCCAAGGAGCAGATCCGCTGGGAGTGCGACAAGCCCAGCGCCTTGCACGGCCCCGAGAAGTTCTCGGAGAAGTTCCAGCGCTTCACGCCCTTCACGCTGGGCAAGGAGTTCAAGGAGGGGCACAGCTACTACTACATCTGTGAGTGTCCGGAGGGGCTGTGTTCCCCCCCTCGTGGGGCTGGGGTCCCTCTGGGCTTCTCCCCTCTAACCTCCGCCTCCTGCTCGCAGCCAAGCCGATTCACCACCACGGGGAGACGTGCCTGAAGCTGAAGGTGACGGTGGTTGGCAAAGGCAGTGAGTATCTGCGGGCTTCCCCCTGCCTTGTGCTGCTTGCCTTCCTCCCCCCTCGAGGCCTTGGGTCCCCCGACGGCTCTGCCTTTCCTGCGCTGAGTCACGGCGGGGCCATGGCCCCCTGCCAGCCCTGGCTGCGGGAGCTGTGGGGCCAAGGACGGTGCCAGCGGCCGGAGCAGGGATGGCACAGGGGAGACCGGGATCCTTGGCTGGGGGAGCGCCTTGGTTGGGGGCCCGGGGCACCGGAGCAGCCCCTCACTGGCGTGTCTTTGTGTTTGCTTTGTAGCTCAGGCACCGCCTGCCCCCGCCTCGACACAGAAGGGGAGGATCCAGGCAGGTAGGTTTCGGAGGACGCATCAGAGCGGCTGCAGGGCTGGCGGGGAGCTCCCTGGGGCTGGCTCAGGAGCAGGGTGTGGGGCACGGGGGCCGCTCACAGCTCCTTTCGCCCCGCAGATGACGCAGCCGCGCATGTCCTGAGGAGTGTGGGGCAGAACTCGGCGATGCGGGCCAGCAGCCCCTTCACCTTCATCAGCCTCCTGCTGCCCCTCCTGGTGCCGCAGGGGCTATGAGCGGGGCCGCCGGGATGGACCGTGCCGTGCCACTGGGGATGGAGCCACCTGCTCGGGGACCCCCGTGGTCCTGCACGCACACCTGTGGCGGGCTCCCCTGTGGACATCTGGGCAAAGCAAAGGATTTGTCAGTATTATGGGGCCAGTGGGCCTGAATCGGAGCAGCCAAAGCCCTTTGGGGCTGCAATCGGAGTGGCCAAAGCCCTTGGGATGCCACCTTGCCCTGGCAGGAAGGGCGCTTTCGGCAGCTGGAGGTTGAGCCCGGACTGGATGGGCTGGGGGCTGGCCCCTCTGCCCCAGCAGCACGGAGCTCCCCGGTGGACGTTTCTGGGAGGGCTCTGACTGTGAAGTGTCCCGCAGGAAGGGACACGGTGCTGGCCCAACTGCGGCGGTGCCCTGGGGGTGACTTTGGGAGCCTGGACATGCTTGAGATGCCAGGCAGCTGACAGAGCGGAGTCACAGGGGACAGTGACTGCACGGTGCTGGGTCCCCCCCCCTCCTGGGTAGGGGAGGCTGCGGAAGCTCCCCCTGCCTGGTGCCGGAGGGGCACGCGCCCCCTGCCTGGGCCAGCACAGAGGCCGTTTTGCCTGCCTCTCCATTTGTACAGCTTTCTAACACTGGAATTTTTATACGGTTGTCTTGAATAAATAACTGAGACCATGCCTGAGTACAGGGGTGAGGAAAGGGCCTATCCCCTGCCCGGGGACTGCACTGGGGTGGGGGAGTGGCTCTGGGGGGGCCAATTAATTAATTGGTGTTTGCACAAGGCTCTGCAGGGGGAGGTGTCACATGGAGTAGTGCCAGGGGTTGGCTTCAGGTGGAGGTGCAAAGTCCTGCAGGGGCTGGGGAGCAATTCCCTCAATTCCCTCCCCGGGACACGGGGGGGGGGGGGG
>NW_023305673.1:0-900 GCF_011077185.1 Oxyura jamaicensis
CGGGTTAAACCACAACAGCTCTTTTGGCGCCCAACGTGGGGCACGAAGGGTTGAGATAACGACAGATCTAATCAGAATGTTGATTGCTTTAATATCAAGTCTGCTGTGGCTGTATTCCAAACTGAATTTTATAGCACGTTACTTGCTGTATGTGATCCCTGTTGTGCTGTTTATCCTTTCCGGGCCCTGGTTTAAGATTGTTATGGTACTGTGCTGTGTAGCAATAGCTTACGATATGATGAAATATCTGGCCATGACTCTAACTTGGTATTTGTACGCAGCACTGTCGTCGACTCTGTACTTTGGAAACTATATCTCGGAAACTATTAACAATTACACCTACTGCCTTTTTCCATCAGGGAGCCAGTCTGTGAAGGGGACAGGGAAAGATATTTTTCCTTACTTGTTCACTCTCCCTTTCTCCTTCAGCACCCTCTTATCCCCCGAGCTAGTTACAATAGCTCTCCAAGATGTTGAATATCCTTGGGATACTCAGACCAGCATGTTCTTGTTGTTATGTCTCTTGAATGCGCTTCAGGTTTTGTTCAAGGTTAAACAACTACTTAGGGATCTCATGCAGAGATCTGTCCTGAGGCGGGATAATTGTGAGTGGCAGGGAGTGTGGGAGGATATGGGCAGGTGGCTAGAGCAGTGGGCACCTCCGATGTTTTGTAGATTCACCCCTGAACAACTGCAAAATCCTAAAAAACTGGTAGAATGCTTGCAAAAAGAGTGTCATGACTCTGGCAGTTCCAAAGTGACACAACTCACTGTAGCATGTTGGGGCCTGGCCTATGCCTATCGAGCTGCAATTGATGCTACTATGAACCGAGTGACAGACCCTGCAGCCGCTCCAGCTCCTGCTCCAGCTCCTGCTCCTGCAGCCGCCCCAGCTCCTGC
>NW_023305673.1:910-6280 GCF_011077185.1 Oxyura jamaicensis
GCTCCTGCTCCAGCTCCTGCTCCTGCAGCCGCCCCAGCTCCTGCTCCTGCAGCCACCCCAGCTCCTGCTCCTGCAGCCACTCCAGCTCCTGCCCCTGTAGCTGTTCCAGCTCCAGCTCCTACAGCCACTCCAGCTCCAGCCCCTGCAGCCGCTCCAGCCCCTGCAGCCGCTCCAGCTCCAGCTCCTGCAGCCGCTCCAGCTCCTGTGGCTGGGCCAGAGAAACGAGCTGTAGAAGTGCAAGTTGCCCCTGCAGAGGGTGTTCCAACCCCTGTGGCAGACCCTGTGGCTGAGCCAGAGAAAAGAGCTGTAGCAGTACAAGTTGCCCCTGTAGACAAGGTGAAAAAATGGTATAGAGACTCAGGTCGTTTAGAACGCAGAGAGTCTTCTGCTAGGTGTAGGTATGGAGAAGACGAGGCTGGGCCATCAGAGGTGCAGGAGGATGAAGATGGGGATGTTGAAAAATCAACAGTAGTTACCCAAAACCTATACCAGCGTGAGCTACGAGGTGTGTGAAAAGATTTTGGTCGCTGCATAGGTGAGCAGCTTGTCACCTGGCTGCTTCGGTGCTGGGATACCGGAGCCAATTGTGTGGAATTAGAGGGCAAGGAAGCCAGGCGGCTGGGATCCCTTGCTAGAGATGCAGGCATTGACAAAGCATTTGCGGATGGAGCACGATCTCACAGCCTCTGGAGGCATCTCCTGTACGCTGTAAGGGAAAGGTTTCCCTACAAGGAAGAACTTGTATGTCTGCCAGGCAAGTGGACCACTATGGAGAAGGGAATCCAGTACCTGAGGGAATTAGCCGTACGGGAGGTGATTTATGAGGACCCAGACAATGGACAAGTACCCACAGATCCAGATGAAGTCAAGTGTACACGACCCATGTGGCGGAAGTTTGTACGGAGTGCACCATCATCATATGCCAGCTCATTGGCAATAATGGCCTGGAAAGAGGATGAGGAACCCACAGTGGGTGATGTGGCTAAACAACTCCGGCAGTACGAAGAAAGCCTCTCCTCTTCCCTACAGGCCTGCATCTCGGCTGTGGAGAAACTTTCTGAAAGCGTCCATCAACTAAAAGAGAATACTTTGGAGAAACTTTCTGAAAAGGTCCACCACCTTGAAGAGAGATTATTTTCCTCCCCACCTGAACGAACCAGGGTTCACCAACTAAAAGAGAATACTTTGGAGAAACTCTCTGAAGAGGTCCAGCAACTTAAAGAGAGTTTATTTTCCTCCCCTCCTGTACAAACCAATGTCTCTGCTATTAGGGGTAAGCGCTCATCCGTGCAAGGAAGACGATATGGTGGATACACACCTCGTGCCATCCTGTGGTTTTACCTACGTGACCATGGAGAAGACATGAGAAAATGGGATGGAAAATCCACCGCGACCCTAGAGGCACGGGTACGTGAGTTGCAAAAGAAAACAATTGGGAAAAAGGGGGTCTCTGAAAAGTTTGCTGCTCCAACTTCCAGCAGGCAGTCCTTTAAACACAGGAATGAAGATTCTGACGAGGATTAGAGGGGCCCTGCCTCCAGCCAGGGGGAGGAAAGGGACAATCGAGTTTATTGGACTGTGTGGATTCGATGGCCTGGCACGTCAGACGCACAGAAGTATAAGGCTTTAGTAGACACCGGTGCACAATGTACTCTAATGCCATCAGGCTATAAGGGGCCAGAACCCATCAGTATTTATGGAGTGACGGGAGGATCCCAGCAATTAACTGTATTGGAAGCTGAACTGAGTCTAACTGGGAATGAGTGGCAAAAACACCGTATTGTGACTGGCCCGGATGCTCCATGCATCCTTGGCATAGACTATCTTAGAAGAGGATATTTTAAGGACCCAAAAGGGTTCCGCTGGGCTTTTGGCATAGCTGCCTTAGAGGCAGAGGGCATTGAACAATTGTCTACCTTGCCCGGTCTCTCAGAGGACCCTTTTGTTGTGGGGTTGCTGAGGGTCGAAGAACAACAAGTGCCAATTGCTACTACAACTGTGCACCGGCGGCAATATCGCACCGACCGAGACTCCCTGATTCCCATCCATGAGCTAATTCGTCAACTGGAGAGCCAAGGAGTGATCAGCAAGACTCATTCACCTTTTAATAGTCCCATATGGCCAGTGCGAAAGTCTAATGGTGAGTGGAGACTAACCGTGGACTATCGTGGCCTGAATGAAGCCACACCACCACTGAGTGCTGCAGTGCCGGACATGCTAGAACTCCAGTACGAACTGGAATCAAAGGCAGCCAAGTGGTACGCCACAATTGATATCGCTAATGCATTTTTCTCCATCCCTCTAGCAGCAGAGTGCAGGCCACAGTTTGCCTTTACTTGGAGGGGAGTCCAATATACTTGGAATCGGCTGCCCCAGGGGTGGAAACACAGCCCTACAATTTGCCATGGATTGATCCAGTCTGCGCTGGAGCAGGGGGAAGCTCCTGAACACCTGCAATACATCGATGACATCATTGTGTGGGGTGACACAGCAAAGGAAGTTTTTGAGAAAGGGAAGAAAATAATCCAAATCCTTCTGAAGGCCGGTTTTGCCATAAAACAAAGTAAAGTTAAAGGACCTGCACGAGAGATCCAGTTTTTAGGAATAAAATGGCAAGATGGACGTCGTCAAATCCCAATGGATGTGATCAACAAAATAACAGCTATGTCTCCACCAACTAGCAAAAAGGAAACACAAACTTTCCTAGGTGTCGTGGGGTTTTGGAGAATGCACATTCCAAATTACAGTCTGATTGTAAACCCGCTCTACCAAGTAACCCGTAAGAAGAATGATTTCGAATGGGGCCCTGAGCAACGACAAGCTTTTGAACAAATTAAGCAGGAAATAGTTCATGCAGTAGCCCTTGGGCCAGTCCGAACGGGACCAGATGTAAAGAATGTGCTCTACACCGCAGCCGGGGAGAATGGCCCCACCTGGAGCCTCTGGCAGAAAGAACCTGGGGAAACTCGAGGTCGACCCCTAGGGTTTTGGAGTCGGGGATACAGAGGATCTGAGGCCCGCTACACTCCAACCGAAAAGGAGATATTGGCGGCATATGAAGGAGTTCGATCTGCTTCGGAAGTGGTCGGTACTGAAGCACAGCTCCTCCTGGCACCCCGACTGCCAGTACTGGGCTGGATGTTCAAAGGAAGGGTCCCCTCTACACATCATGCAACTGATGCTACATGGAGCAAGTGGGTTGCACTGATTACTCAGCGGGCTCGATGTAGTGGGTTTATGTGACAAGGTTTTGGTAGCAGGGGGCCATAGGGGTGGCTTCTGTGAGAAGGATCTAGAAGCTGCCCCATGTTTGGTAAGGGCCCCACTGCTGACCAGAACTGAGCCAATAAGTGATGTTGTTTGTGCCTCTGTGAGAGCATATTTAAGACAGGGAAAAAAAATGCTGCGCCACACAGCAGCTGGGAGAGTGAGAGGAGTGAGGAACAGCCTTGCAGGCGCCAAGGTCAGTGAAGAAGGAGGGGGAGAGGTGCTCCAGGCGCCGGAGCAGAAGTCCCCTGCGGCCTGTGGTGAGGACCATGGTGAAGCAGGATGTCCCCCTGCAGCCCATGGAGTACCACGGTGGAGCAGGGTTCCACGCTGCAGCCCGTTGAGGAGACCACGGTGGAGCAGGTGGCCCTGCACCGACGGAGACTGCGGCCTGTGGAAGACCCCTGCCGGAGCAGATTCCAGGCCGGACCTGCAGCCCGTGGAGAGGAGACCACGCAGGAGCAGGTGACCTGGCAGGAGCTGCTGCCCGTGGGGGACCCAGGTTGGAGCAGTTTGCTCCCGAGGGATGGACCCCGTGGTACGGACCCATATCTGGAGCAGTTCTTGAAGAGCTGCTGCCTGTGGGAAGCCCACGCTGGATCAGTTCAGCAAGGACTGCATCCCGTGGGTGGGACCCCACAGCACAGGGGACGAGGGTGACCAAGAAGGAGCGGCAGAGAAGAATTTCTATAGACTGACCATAGCCCCCATTCCCCTGTTCCCCTGCGCCGCTCGGGGGGAGGAGGTGGAAGAGGGGGGATGGGGGGGGAAGGTGCTTTTGGTTTCTTTCCTTTGTTTCTCACTTCTCTAGCTCGTTCGTAATAGGCAATAAATCTTACTATCTCCCTATGCTGAGTCTGTTTTGCCCATCACAATAATTACTGCGCAATCTCCTCGTCCTTATCTCAACCCTTGAGCCCCTTTCATCGTATTTTCTCCCTGTTCCTCTTTGAGGAGGGGGAGTGAGAGAGCGGTTGTGGTGGAGCTCGGTCACCCACCCGAGCGAAACCATCACACTCGAATAGGAAACCCCAGTCGTCCGGGAATCTTGGAAGTGATTATGGATTGGCCAGAAGGCAAATACTTTGGGATGTCATCAGAGGAGGAGGTGGTCCGTGCTGAAGAAGCTCCACTGTACAACAAGCTACCAGAAAATGAGAAGAGATATGCTCTATTCACTGATGGGTCCTGTTGCATTGTGGGAAAGCATCGGAGATGGAAGGCTGCTGTATGGAGTCCTACACGACGAGTTGCAGAAGCTGCTGAGGGAGAAGGTGAATCGAGTCAATTTGCAGAAGTAAAAGCCATCCAGCTGGCTTTAGATATTGCTGAACGAGAAAAGTGGCCAGTTCTCTACCTATACACTGATTCATGGATGGTAGCAAATGCCCTTTGGGGGTGGTTACAGCAATGGAAACAGAACAACTGGCAGCGCAGGGGCAAACCCATTTGGGCTGCTGCATTATGGCAAGATATTGCTGCCCGGGTAGAGAACCTGGTTGTAAAGGTACGCCATGTAGATGCCCATGTGCCTAAGAATCGGGCTACTGAAGAACATCAAAACAACCAGCAGGTGGATCAGGCTGCCAAGATTGAACTGGCTCAGGTGGACCTGGACTGGCAATATAAGGGTGAACTATTTGTAGCCCGATGGGCCCATGAAACCTCGGGCCATCAAGGCAGAGATGCAACATACAGATGGGCTCGTGATCGAGGGGTGGACCTGACCATGGACACTATAGCACAGGTTATTCATGATTGTGAAACATGTGCTGCAATCAAGCAAGCCAAACGGTCAAAGCCTCTTTGGTACGGGGGACGATGGCTGAAATATAAATATGGAGAGGCCTGGCAGATTGATTACATCACACTCCCTCAAACCCGCAATGGCAAGCGCCACGTACTTACAATGGTGGAAGCAACCACCGGATGGCTGGAAACATATCCTGTGCCCCATGCCACTGCCCGAAACACTATCCTGGGCCTTGAAAAGCAAGTGCTATGGCGACATGGCACCCCAGAAAGAATTGAGTCAGACAATGGGACTCATTTCCGAAACAACCTTATAGATACTTGGGCCAAAGAACATGGTATTGAGTGGGT
>NW_023305674.1:0-16242 GCF_011077185.1 Oxyura jamaicensis
TGAAAGGGACTTGCCAAACGTGTGCTTGAATTAGTCCTTGTCAGATAATTCAGTTGTGTTTTCTTACTGTGTTTTTCCTGCTTGGGCAGGACCCCATGGCCATAAGCAGCAAATGCCCAACAGCAGCTCTGTGAGCGAGTTCCTCCTGCTGGCATTCACAGACAAGCGGGAGCTGCAGCTCCTGCATTTTGGGCTCTTCCTGGGCATCTACCTGGCTGCCCTCCTGGGCAACGGCCTCATCGTCACCGCCGTAGCTTGCGACCACCGCCTCCACACTCCCATGTACTTCTTCCTCCTCAACCTTGCCCTCCTTGACCTGGGCTGCATCTCCACCACTCTCCCCAAAGCCATGGCCAATGCCCTCTGGAACACTAGGGCCATCTCCTATCAAGGATGTGCTGCACAGGTCTTTCTTTTTGTCTCCTTGGCTGGTACAGAGTTTTCCTTTCTCACCATCATGTCCTACGACCGCTACGTTGCCATCTGCAAGCCCCTGCACTACGGGAGCCTCCTGGGCAGCAGAGCTTGTGTCCAGATGGCAGCAGCTGCCTGGGGCAGTGGCTTTCTCAGTGCTGTCCTGCACACGGCCACTACATTTTCCCTGCCCCTCTGCCAAGGCAATGCTGTGGACCAGTTCTTCTGTGAGATCCCCCAGATCCTCAAGCTCTCCTGCTCAGATGCCTACCTGAGGGAAGTTGGGGCACTTGTCTTTACTCTTTTGTTAGTATTTCTTTGTTTTGTTTACATTGTGGTGTCCTATGTGCAGATCTTCAGGGTGGTGCTGAGGATGCCCTCTGAGCAGGGCCGACATAAAGCCTTTTCCACGTGCCTCCCTCACCTGGCCGTGGTCTCTATGACTGTTAGCACTGGCTTGTTTGCCTACCTGAAGCCTCCCTCCATCACCTCCCAGTCGCTGGACCTGGTGGTGTCTTTTCTGTACTCGGTGGTGCCTCCAGCAGTGAACCCCGTCATCTACAGCATGAGGAACCAGGAGCTCAAATATGCAGTGAGGAAAATATTTCTATACAAGCTTCTTCATCATCAATAACGACTTCATTATTGTGATTATTAGCATATCATTTTTGTCATTATACTTATTATCAAAAAGTCATATTAGAAATAATCCTAACAGGACTAGCTGGTTAATTGGGAAACTGATAGTATGATTCCTATTAGTATATTTTTATGACTATTTTAACAGAAATTTATCTTGATAGAAATAATGTTATTCTTGTCCTCCTGCATACCAAGTTTTAAAATTATTTGTAACCAGTCATAGAATCATGGAATCATAGAATGGCCTGAGCTGGAAAGGACCTCAAAGATCATCTAGTTCCAACCCCCTACCATAGTTAGTGACACCTGCCAGTAGATCATGGTTTCTCAGGACTTCATCTAACTTGCCCTTGAAGACCTGCAGGGATGGGGCATCCAATACATCTGTGGAAAACCTGCTCCAGTGCTTCACTATCCTCTGAGTGAAAAATTCCCTTCTAACCTCTAATCTGAATCTCCCCTCTTTTAATTTAAAATCATTTCCCCTTGTCCTCTTATTATCTACCTGAGTAAGGAGTCCTTCTGCATCCCTTTTCTAAGACCCTTTAAGTATTGAAAGTCTGCAATGCCATCACCCCAGAGCCTTCTCTTCTCCAGGCTGAACAGCCCCAGCTCTCTCAGCCTTTCATCATAGGAGAGTTGCTCCAGCCCCTTAATCATCTTTGTGACCTTCCTCTGGACCCACTCTAACAGCCCACCCCCTTCTTGTGCTGGGGGCTCCAGAGCTGGACACAGGCCTCCAAGTGGGGCCTCACAAGGGCAGAGCAGAGGGGGGCAACCACCTGCCTCCACCTGCTGGCACTCCTCTTTTGATGCAACCCAGGCTACAGTTGGCCTTGTGGGCTGCCAGCACACACTTGTGGCTCATGTTGAGCTTTTCATTGAGCAGAAGCCCCAAGTCCTTCTCTGCAGGGCTGGTCTCAATGAGTTCTTCTCTCAGCCTAGCCTCATGTCTGGGATTTCCCGGGCCCAGGTGCAGCACCTTGCACTTGGACTTGCTGAATGTCATGAGGTTCACATGGGCCCAGTTCTTGAGCCTGTCCAGGTCCCCTTGGATGGCATCCCTTCCTTTTATGGCCATACAAGGAGCAGCTGAGGTCACTGGGCCTGTTCAGCCTGGAGAAGAAGAGGCTTAAGGGGGACCTCATTGTGGTCTACAACTTCCTCGTGAGGGGGAGTGGAGAGGCAGGTGACCTATTCTCCATAATCAGCAGTGATAGGACCCGCAGGAATGAGGTTAAGCTGAGGCAGGGGAAGTTTAGGCTGGACATCAGGAGGAGGTTCTTCACCGAGAGCTTCTTCACCGAGAGGTTCTTCACCAAGAGGCTCCCCAGTGAAGTAGTCACTGCACCAAGCCTGGCTGAATTTAAGAAGCGATTGGACTGTGCACTTAGTCACATCTCTAAAATTTTGGGTAGACCTGTGCAGTGCCAGGAGTTGGACTTGATGAGCATAATGGGTCCCTTCCAACTCGGGATATTCTCTGATTCTATGATTCTGTAGTATCAACTGTGCAACTCAGCTTGGTGTCATCTGCACTCAATGCTGCTACCTATGTCCTTGATGAAGATACTAAACAGTAGTGGTCCCACGACAGAGCCCTGAGGTAAAGCACTTGTCATGACGCTCCACTTGGCTATAGATCCATTGATCACCACTCTGTGGTTTTGACCTTCTCCACTGAATAGTCAATCAATGAAATCCGTATCTCTTGAATCTGGAGACCACGATGTCATGTGGGACCGTGTCAAAGGCCTTGCAGAAGTCCAAGGAGATGACATCGGTTGGTATTCCCTTGTCATCTGATGCAGTCACTCCGTTGTGGAAAGCCACCAGAGTGGTCTGGCACTGTCCTGCTTTCAGTTAGGACAGAGTTAATTTTCCTCCTAGTAGCTGGTAGGGATGTTTTGGATTAGGATGAGAAGAGTGCTGATAACATGCTGATGTTTGAATTGCTGCAGAGCAGTGCTTACACCAAGCCAAGGACTTTTCAGCTCCTCGCTCTGTCCTGCCAGTGGGCAGGCTGGGGGTGCAGCAAGAGCTGGGAGGGGACAGACCCAGGACAGCTGACCCAAACTGGCCAAAGGAGTATTCCATAGCATCTGGGGTCATGCTGAACAATATATAGGGGTGGCTAGCCGGGGTGGGGGCCAGCTGCTTGGGGTTGGGCTGGGCATCGGTCAGCGGGTGGTGGGGAATTGCATTGTGCATCACTTGTTTTGTACACATTATTAGTAGTAGTACTATTATTATTATTATTGTTATTATGATTTTAATGTCTTAATAAACTGTCTTTATCTCAACTCACAGGCTTCCCTTTCCCGTTTCTCTCCCCCATCCCAGAGAGGGAAGGGGGAGGGTGAGCGAATGGCTGTGTGGTGTTTAGCTGTCAGCCAGGTTAAACCACAACAAACATTAAACAACAGATTTTAACAGCTTACTCTGCCTTTCATTGTTCTATATCAAACATCTTCTTGTCCCGAATTATTACTCTGTATATCACAGCTGGAAATAGGAAAAATCCTTCTGCACCTGTGCGCAGCCAGGTCTCTTAGGAAAGCAGGTAGGAGCTTGTGCAAACGGGCTGTAACATCCAGCTGCAGAAGTCCGGTGTAAGAAAAAGAGAAGCAAGCGCCAGGTGGCCAATGAGAGAAATGTCAGGGCTGGGGTGGTGAGGAGCAACATTGTCCATGCAGTGTCAGACCTCAAGAGTCTGCTTTTCCTCTGTACGGGTGTCTCCAAAGGATATACCCTGAGTCAATATCAATTAGAAAATAATGCTCCAAACCAAAATTCAAATGAATGTATCCTTGAAGATGGGAAAATATTTCTAATAGATGGGTTTTGGAATCTTCCTCCTTAATTACAACATGAAAGCTCTCCCATTAGCGCCACAAGTCTTGAAGTCTTGAAGAAAGCTATGCAAGAGATGTTAGGAGTTTCTTCATTTTAATGAGTTCCAAGGTGTATTTTGGTGCTGAGGCTATGACACTCAGCTGCTGAGGGAATGATGCAATTGCTTGAGCAAGTAAAGTCAGAAGGAAAAGTTGAAGTGCTTTGGAGTATTAATGGGCCCCACCGAGGACTGTTACTAGGACAGCCTCCCCAGGGACTTGTTAGGGCAGATAATTGGAGGCCATGATTACAGACAGGCAAAGCACTGTGCTGAGAAAAGTCTTGTCTGGTTTTGGTGAAGCAAAAGGTCCAAGGCCTGACCGCAGCCACTGGGAGGGGAGATCTTGCACCCCCTGTCTGACTGTGGGCTAGTCTTGGGCTCTGTGGGATGTGGTGGGCAGTGTGATGCCAGGAGAAGAACACAGGTATGACACCTCCCAGCATCTGCAGAGGGCTACAATGCAGCAGCGAGTCTCCATTGCAATGAGTATATCTTGTCTCTTCATAGGCTCTATTCAAAGGGACAAAAATGTCAGGGCTGTTGGGGCCTTCCATTCTTGGCAGCACCCTCTGCCTTCTCCTCTGCAGGCTTTCCTATGCTGTCCGACACTTTGCCCTATTTCCTTCAAGTCTGCAGACACCCATCTCTGTCCACCACCTTGCTCTCATCCCGGCATTTCCATCATTTCACCCATGTCTAGCCAAACCTCACCAACTGATCCCTGAAACACAAAACCAGGGCCTTATCACAGACACTATTTTCTGTGACCTCTGGCACCACAGCACTACTCTTTGAGGGACATTTCTTCCTCCTGGTGGCCAGTGCCAGCCTTCCAGGGCACACTTTGTGGCAATTTTTCTCTCCTGTTCTTTCTTACTACCACAGAAAGCTCCATCAGGGTGGAAACCACTCCTAAAGCAGGCATCCCAAACCATCAGGCTCCTTGCAGCCTGCCAGCCAACCAGACACAAGTCACCTCACCAGCATTTTCCAAGCCATGGGCCTGCTGCTGGCCTTGCAGCATCTTGGCTAGACACAGCCAAGCCTTGTGCCTGCTGCTTTCCAGTCATGGACTCAAGCAGAAGGGACAGGACAACCCATACTGGGGCCTTCTTTCTGTCTGGGTCCTCCTGGGTGTGGAGGCAGAGGGGATCCCACACTCAGCATGCCAACCAGGTGCCTTCTGCTGGCCTACCAGGACCACTGGCAGATGTCAGCTGAAAATCACAGATCCCAGGTGAAAGTGAAGGGTGACCTGTCAGCTAGTTTAGACAGAAGTGACCTCCCAGTCCCTTTCCATGACATGTTCCTGCTGCTGCCCTATCAACTACAGAGACTGTAGTGACCTCCCAGTCACTGCCACAGTCCCATTCCTCCTTCTGGGGCAGGACATCCTGAGGTAGAGCTGAGCTCATCAGAGCATTTCCACCCATCTCCTCCTTGTGGCCCACAAGCTGAGCAGATCCAGGGCCCCACACATTCATCTCTGAATGTCCTGTGACTGCACAGCAACCTCACGGTTCCTGCCCTGCCCCAAGGGGACAAGTGCCTAAAGTGAAGGGTTAGGAGAGGGGCTAAAGGGGAAAAGCTAAATGCACAGGAACAGGGTTTTTGGATGTTAATTATTCATGGATGGGATTAGGGCTCACCTTTCTGGGTTAGAGATTAAGCAAATGTGGAGTGGGAGAGTTTGTTGTTCAGCTTGGGCTGTCGGGTCTGTGGGTAGGGTATGTGCAAGTTCTTTGTTTTAGGGTTTTGTTTAGGTCTGCAAGAAGTCGAGGGCTGTATAGAGCATTTTAATGGTAGTGTTAAGGGGAGGGATGAAAGTGAGCAAGAGAGTAAGGGTAATGTAATGGGGCTACGGACTAGATTTGGCTTCAAGGGTATTGTGGTCAAACAGTGGATTCCTGTCAGGGTGTGGAATAGCATTTAGGTGTAGGTGTTAATGTTACAGGTTAAAATAGGTCAAGGCCCTACATGACTGATTTAAGTCAGCTTTACTGCAGGATCAGCACTACCTGAACATTCTTACCTCTTCACAATCATTATCTTCTGCTGTCCAAGCTTCCCTATCCTCCCTCAAATCTCCCATCTCTCCTGGCCAGGCTTCTCGTGACTTCCCCATATCAGTCATCTTCTCAGGGGCAGCTTTCTGATGGCTTTCATGAACTCAGAGTAGCTGTCTCACCTGTGTTGGCTCCTCTGTTCCTGAGAAAGAAGCAGCTCCTAAGCCAGCAGGGAGAGGGGCACCAAGGTCTGCAGGAGCACCCTTCACCATGTGCCCATCAGCTCTGCCCCACCGCAGACACGTGCGTCCTGCCTACAAGTTTTGGCTCCAGAATGGCTCCTCCGGATCCAGGGTAACTTTTTTCCAGGCCTTTATGCATGCTTGGTTTTCCCAGAGGCATCTTGGAGGCAGTGGCCGCCTTTGTGTAGAAAACTGAAAGCAGCCCTGAAGGATGAGCAGATGTGGCCCGCAGGGCTTTAAATAGGGTCTCCTCAATTCTTCTGCAGTCTTATATGCCTTCACCTGCTGGCTCTTCAGCACCTCCCCTGGCATTGCAGAGCCCTCCTTAGCCCCTGCACACCTCCGATTTGCTTTTCCCCTAAAAGATTCTGTGGATGGTCACTCATTTAATGAGGTTCTATTCACTTCTCATGGAGCACATTGTGCCTGGGTTCCCCTGACATCTCCTGGCAGCTCCAGCTGCCTCTCCAGGCTGGCATTGGCCATCAGCCCCAAGGCAGTGGCACATTCCTGTGCAGTTGAGTCCAAGAGCAGTTGCTGTCTGCTGTGGTAAGGGCTGTCATAAAGCTGGCTCTTAGTCCTGCCCTTGGTCCCTCACAGACCACCCTGGGACTTTCAGCCCGTGTTCTTCACTCCATGACGAACCCCAGCAGGGAGCAACCCCTTGGCTCTATTCCTGATTGCACATTTGGAGGAGGTGTCGAGGCTTCTGGGTTTGCCCTGAGCAGCCCCTTTTGTTACTGTGCTGCTAGCAGGGAGGCAGCTGTGACCCAGGGCTGCACAGTGCCTGCTGCTGCCTGCAGCCACAGGGATGTCACCGCAGAGACAACAGGACTGTCATCGAGGCATAGGAGACCTCAACACTAACAGAGATACAAGAGCACAAGGAAACAAAGTGGAAGGCAAAGGAGAGCAGCAGTGAAAAGGCCACGTCCTGCTGCTGGCCATGGCCATGGCTCCAGGGAAGCAGCAGCCCCAACCCAAAGGCAGCAGAGAGGCAGAGCCCAGCGGGCAGTGAGGGGCAGCCCCGAGGGCCACCGGGCAGCTGGGCTGTTGGCCCTGAGCCCCTCCTGCATGCTGGGGCTGCTCCCCCAGCTCCAGAGGAGATGGCAAGAGGCAGCAGCTGATAACAATGAATTTCTGATGACTTCCTTATTGGGTTTATCTACACAGGAAGCAGTGTTCTATCAGAAAATAATTAACGTGTAGGAGGCTAAGGATAATATTTTATAAATCTGAAAGAAATAGAGAAAATAATAGTACAGATAGATAATTAAAAATATGTAAAAGCTTTCTGAGAAAAGCTGAAATTTCTGATTGTAGGCTTCTTCTTATAGCTGAACATGCTGAAGAATTGTGTATTCAAGCAATGTCCTCACCGCATCCCTTAGTTCCTGGTTCCTCATGCTGTAGATGAGGGGGTTCACTGCTGGAGGCACCACCGAGTACAGAACTGCCACCACCATGTCCAGGGATGGGGAAGAGATGGAGGAGGGCTTCAGGTAGGCAAACATGACAGTGCTGATAAAGAGGGAGACCACGGCCAGGTGAGGGAGGCACGTGGAAAAGGCTTTGTGCTGTCCATGCTCAGAGGGGACCCTCAGCACGACCCTGAAGATCTGAATATAAGAAATAACAATGAAAATAGAACAAGCAAATAATACAGAAACACTAAACACAACTACTCCAACTTCCCTGAGATATGCATCTGAGCAGGAGAGCTTGAGGATCTGGGGGATCTCACAGAAGAACTGGTCCACAGCATTGCCTTGGCAGAGGGGCAGGGAAAATGTAGTGGCCGTGTGCAGGATAGCATTGAGAAAGCCACTGCCCCAGGCAGCTGCTGCCATCTGGACACAAGCTCTGCTGCCCAGGAGGCTCCCGTAGTGCAGGGGCTTGCAGATGGCAACGTAGCGGTCGTAGGCCATGACGGTGAGAAGGCAATATTCTGCTCCAAACAAGAAGAGTGAAAAGAGAATTTGTGCAGCACATCCTTGATAGGAGATGGCCCTAGTGTTCCAGAGAGAATTGGCCATGGCTTTGGGGAGAGTGGTGGAGATGGATCCCAGGTCCAGGATGGCGAGGTTGAAGAGGAAGAAGTACATGGGAGTGTGGAGGTGGTGGTTGCAGGCTACGGCGGTGACGATGAGGCCGTTGCCCAGGAGGGCAGCCAGGTAGATGCCCAGGAAGAGCACGAAGTGCAGGAGCTGCAGCTCCCGTGAGTCTGCAAATGCCAGCAGGAGGAACTTGCTCACAGAGCTGATGTTGGGCATTTGCTGTTTCTGGGTATGGGTTCCTGCCCAAGGAACAGAAAAACACTGATATTTTACAACAGAGTTATCTTAGAAAAAATATTTCCATTTTTCAGTTAGGCCCCCATTTCTCATTTCAGGAGAAAACTCATTCCACTTTTCATTGAATCCCTCCCAAACAATTCTCCACTTCCATTCAG
Organism: Oxyura jamaicensis; assembly: GCF_011077185.1. Taxonomy (NCBI): domain Eukaryota; kingdom Metazoa; phylum Chordata; class Aves; order Anseriformes; family Anatidae; genus Oxyura; species Oxyura jamaicensis. The sequence goes on from NW_023305674.1 coordinate 8,653, forward strand.
ACTTCTGGCAGCTCCCTTTCATGACTTCTGACTGATGGTGCTTGAGGGTTTCACTGAGAGAAGGGGACTCTCTGTGGGCCATGCGGGAGTCAGTCCTGCCCTAAAGAAAGTGGGAAAGGTCATGTAGGGATTTCTATTTTTGTCTCTCTTGTTCTTACTGCCCCACCACACCTGAAGGTTGATTACAAGGCATAGATCCTAAGAATTTCTCCTTTATTCAAGGTAAAACCTTGTGGATCATCAAAGGGACAGTGTCCTTAGTGCAGTGTCCTTTAGAGAGCACATGGAGTCTGTCTGTCAGTCCTAGTGTCAAGTGCTCTGTGCTGGTGTCTCTTTGAGGACAATTGCACTCATATGTTTGCCTGAAACTAACCTGGACACTGCTGAGAGCAGAAGAATCCCGTCTCAAAGTGCCCATCTCCAGACCCCTCACCCTGTCCCTGTACTCCCCTTCCTCAAGCAAACCAAGGGCTCACTCCATGGGCATGTGAAACCCCCATCCCCAGCCAGCCTGGAAACAAGACCAGCAGCAGCACGGCCAGGTGCAGAAGCCAGGAGGAATGGCAGCGTGCTGCTGCCAGGGGAGGCAAGGCCAGGGAGGGACAGACGGACACTCAGCACACCCTCCTGTGCTGCAGCTCTGCCTGCACAGGAGGCAGCTCATGCACATTGCCAATGCTGTGTGCTCTGCTTTGGCCTGAAGACACCTCCCCAAGACAGGGGGGATCAGGGAGTTGTAGCTCCTAAAGATCAGCTTGGATCCAACCTGAGAGGACCACACTATGATGTTGGTGCAGTCTGTGAGATGAGGTTTGGGAAGGTACTTTCCAAATTTCATCACTGACATACTGATTTCTCAATGCAATGCTCCAGGAGTCTCAGTCTCCTGCACAATCCTGACAAGCCATGACCATGAACCCTGCCTCCCCTCCACTGCAGGAAGCTGAAAGCACAGACTGCAGAAGAAGCCTTCCCCTTCAGATAAACCAAGCCTCGGTCTTCCTCTTGAAATGCCCCCTCAGAAACGCCATTCTCTAAAGCACTGCATAACCAGAGAGAACAATCTGGACAGATGCTGTATCAGGCATCGGATGTGCCAGCTGTAGAAGCAGCTGCATGGCCCTGCTGCCAGAGACTCACGGTGCCAAGAGTCTGCAGATGTGTCCTGCCACTCGCTGCCCTCTGTTGTTGCCCTCCTCACTGCCTCCAAGACCTTATTCCTCTCCTCTCCCCATGCCACCTGCAGTCAGAGCCCCCAGCCTCCCCTTGGGCCCAGGAGCCCGGCCCAGCTCAGCAGCACAGCACCCAACCATGGCATCGTTTGCTCTGTGCCCTTGAGCTCCCTCAAGGTGTCCCCAAGGCCTCAGGGCTGACAGCTCCTGAAGGCAGCAGCGTCTCTGCTGGGGTGTGCTGTTTGGAGCAGACCAAAGTCATCACCAATTGTTCTTCTCTGAACACAGGAGAGATGACTTTTCCAAGGGCTGATTTATGTGGTTGTCAAACATGTTATGCTTTAACCTGGCCCGCAGCTCAGCACCACAGAGCAGTTAGCTCACACTCACCCCGCAAAAACTTCTGTGTTGAGATAAGGGCATTTTAAAGGACTGAAAGGAAAGAGAAGTAATAATAATTATTATTATTATTATGTCCAAAGCAAATTATGTACAAAGTAAGTTGTGTACATGCACAGTGCAATTACTCATTACTGACTGATGTCCAGCCTGTCCCCAACTGGTAGAACATTGTGGGAACCATCTGCGCCTGCTCTTCTTTGACCCTCAACACCTCCGCAAATGGAAGTGTCCTCCCAGAGACTGGGCAAGGTAGACAACTCTTTGATATCCTCTGTCTCCAAGGCAGCTATGCCATAACCCCACCTGTACCCTTTTGGATCTTTGAAATACCCTCTTGTGGGGAAGTCTATGTCAAGGTTTCATAAATCACCATTCTTCTCCCTCCTTTCTTTTCTGGGTAGTACTTCTTCTCCATTCTAAGGAACCTGATTTTCACACCCATTGTTTTCTCCTGCAGAGAGAGGCACCTGATACTGGCCCAGGTTGGTACTCTGGCCTAGCAAGACCTGACCTGGGGGGTCTGGCCTAGTCCCCACACTCGAGCTGGGGCCTGTGGCAGGGGCTGCAGTGGCTGTAGGACATGGCAGAAGTGTTGGAGTAGCTGCAGGGCCTGTCACAGGGGTTGGAGTGGCACTGACTGACGCTCAGGAAGCACAGACCAAGTCCCAGCACATTCCACTGATTTGTGTCCCTTTAAAACTGCCAAGGTGATAACACCTCCTTCTCAAGCATTTCACCCATTTTTAAGGATTCTGCATGTGCTCAGAGGTGAAGTTCCAAAGCATTGGAAGTGTCCGCTGATCTAGGTGCCTGCCCATAGCCTCCCATGCTCCCTGCCACTCCTAACTCTCCTGCCTTGGGGCAGGTCTCTGGAGGGCATGCTTAACTAGTTGGTTATCCTTAAACAAAAGTTGAAACCCATTCAGGAGACATCACAATAGCACCACCTCATGGATATTCAAAGCTTTGTAGAGCTAGTGTCTTTAGCCTGGAGGAGAAGGGGGAGCTGAGAGAGAAAGGGAGAGTGAAGAAGTGGAGAAATGTCCCTCCCTTTTCTCCCCCTAGATCAGCTCCCTAAAGCAAAAAGGTCAACAGTGTCATTCTTAAGTTTCTAAGTGATGGCTCCTGAGGTATGGAGGTGACGGCAATGCTCAGTACAAATAACAGATTGGTCTCGTGACCAGTAATTCTATAGAATCACAAGCCAGTGTTACACAACATAGCAAAATAACTGTAACCAGCCACAGACATGATAAACAGCACAACGGGAACACGTGCAGTAAGTAATGTGCTATACAACACGTTTTTGAAAAGAAGCACAACAGACCTGAGATGCAAAACATTGACACTGTGATCAGCAACTCTTAAACTCTTTACTCTGGGGATGGTGAGGCACTGGAACAGCTTGCCTGGAAGAGCTGGGAATGTCCCAATCCTGGAAGTGTTCAAGGACAGGTTAGATCGATTTTTGAGCAATCAGGTGTAGGACGAGGGGTCCCTGCCCACAGCAGGGCTGTTGGAATAAGATGATCTTTAAGGTCTCTTCCAACCCCAGAAATTCTATGATTCTATGATCCCAGGATTTTGTGATTATCTATGACACTGCCATCGTTGTCCATACGAAGCCCATAAAGGCTCTCCTCAGAGATTTTAGCCAAGATTTTTGGTTAGTCCAACTGGCATCCTGTCACAAGTGGGGTCCCCCAGGTGTTGGTACCGGCACCTGTCTTGTTTAGTGTCTTTATTGATGACCTAGAGGAGGGGATTGAGTGTACCCTCAGTAAATCTGCCAATGACACCAAGTTGGGAGGTAGTGTCAATCTGCATGAGGATCTGTAGGTGGCCCTTCAGAGGGACCTGGATAGGCTGGATGGCTGGCTTGAGGTGAATGGGATGAGGTTGAACAAGGCCAAGGGCAGGGCCCTGCAATTTGGCCACAATAACTCCATGCAACGCTCTAGGCTTGGGGCAGAGGGGCTAGAAGACTGTGAAAAGGAAAAGGACCTGGGAGTGTTGATCCATACTCAGCTGAACATGAGCCAGCCATGTGCCCAGGTGGCTAAGAAGGCCAATGGCATCCTGGCCTGAATTAGAAATAGTGCAGCCAGCACAGTACCTCCCCCTGTACTAGGCTCTGGTGAAGCCACACCTCGAGTACTGTGTTCAGTTTTGGGCCCCTCACGACAGGAAAGACATTGAGGCTCTGGAGTGTGTCCAGAGAAGGGCAACCAAAGTGTTGAGAGGTGTGGAGTACAAGGCTTATGAGGAGCGGCTGAGGGAACTGGGATTGTTTAGTCTGGAGAAGATGAGGCTCAGGGGAAACTTTATTGCACTGTACAACTTGCTGAAGAGAGGTTGTGATGAGGCAGGGATCAGCCTCTTCTCTCAGATAACTAATGATAGGACTTGAGGAAATGGCCACAAGTTGTGCCTGGGGAGATTTAGATTAGGTATCACAACAAACTTTTTCTCCCAAAGAGTAGTCAGGCACTGGAATGGTCTGCCCAGGGAGGTGGTGGAGTCACCGACCCTCACAGTGTTCAAGAAGCACCAGGACAAGGTGCTACGAGATAGGATTTAGTAGCTTAGTGGGTAGTATTAGTGATAGGATGGTTGGACTAAATGATCTTGTAGGTCCTTTCCAACTTGGTGTTTCTATGATTTCCATGATTCGATGATAGGACAAAGGGAATGGTTTTAAACTTAAAGAGGGTAGATTTAGAGTAGATAGTCAGATGAAATTCTTGACTTAGAGGTGAGGCACTGGCACTGGTGCTGTGGGTCCAGAGGTCACCCAGAGGGAGTTTGGATCAGCCCATGCCCTTGTGTTTGAAGGAACATCTTCCAAGAGTCGAGAGGCATCAGTGAAATCCTGGGAATAGCAGAGTGAGAGTAAGGTGGGGAAGAGAAGTGGCTGTCTGCAGCCTTCAGAGAAGTGTGCGACAGCATGGGAAAGCCCGCAGAGGAGAAGGCAGAGGGCTCTGACAAGAATGGAAGGCCACAGCAGCACTGACATCTTTGTCCCTGCAGTCTCGGCTTATGAGGAGACGGGTTATACGCATGGCATTGGGACCATATATTCTCCTTTCAACCATGTGAAAACGCTGGGAGGTGTCATAACATTGTCCTTCACATGATGTTATGGACATCACCCCCTACCCCACAGGCTCCAGGAAGAGCCCTGAGTGAGACATGGAGGTGCTGGGGGTGCACGATCTCCCCTCCCAGTGGCTGGGGTCAGCCCTTGGCCTTCTGCTTCACCAAAACAGAGACTTTTCTCAGCACAGTTCCTTTGACTATCTGTAATCATGGCTTCCAATTATCTGCCCTAACCATTCCTGCAGGAGGCTTCCATAGTAACAGAATAGAATAGCCAAGCGAGTATAGAGCAGTCTAATACTCCGGAACAGAGTAGCCAACAGAGGTGAGACAGATCCTCCGATATAATGAAAGTCAAAGCTGGAGTCAAAGGCAGCCAAATGGTATGCCACAACTGATATCGCTAATGCATTTTCTCCTTCCCTTTGGCAGCAGCATGGAGACCAGAGTTTACTTGCACTTGGAGGGGCATCCAGTACACCTGGTATTGACTGCCCCAGGGGAAATACAGCCCTACCGTTTGCCACAGATGGATCCAGTCTGCACTGGAACAAGGGGGAGCTCCTCAACACCTGCAGTACATTGATGACATCCTCGCTTGGGGCAACACAGCAGAAGGAGTTTTTCACAAACGGAACATACTTGCTGCCCTTAGCTCCTTCCAGTTGCTCCTGCGCAATGTAGCCTGGTGGGCATTGGCAGGGGTCTTTCAGGATGAAGGCAAGGAGGAAGAGGATGTTAAACTTTTTATCTTTCTGGACTTTGACCTTCTGATGGACAGTAGTTAGGCCTTTTTGGCTTATCTTGGCCTTGATTCCTGCCAACATGTGGTTCATCCTTCCCTAACGAGTTGTTCGTTCTTCCCTCATCCCTTGGCCTAGAGCGATATCTTCCTTTTGACATCTGCTTCTCATAAGGTTCTCATCTCCATCCCCAATAATTAGGATATTTTACCAAATATGTAGTTAAATATTAATTTGGATAAGTTTTAGCATCTTCCCCATCCCAAAGGGACCTGCAGAGGAAATGCAGTTCTTGGGGGTCAAATGGCAGGATGGACCTTGCCATATTCTGATTGATGTTATCAACAAAATAACGGCTATGTCTCCACCAACTACCAAAACAGAAATGCAAGCTTTCCTAGGCCTTGTGGGACGCTGGATGAATACATGTTCCAAGCTACAGTCAGCTTGTGAATCCTCTATATTGAGTGACTTGAACAAGTAACTGTTTCAAGTGGAGCCCCGAGCAACAACAGGCCTTGGAACACATCAAACAAGAAATAGCTCGTGCAGTAGCCCTTGGGCCTGTCCGTACCGGACCAGCTGTGCAAAACCTACTTTACGCTGCAGCTGGGGAGTACGGCCTCACCTGGAGCCTCTGGCAGAAATCCCCAGAAGAAACTCGAGGTTGACCTCTGGGTTTCTGGAGCTGGGGTTATGGAGAATTAGAAGCCTATTACACCCCAACTGAAAAGGAGATACTAACAGAATATGAGGGGGTTTGTGGTGCTTCAGAAGTTGTGCGTACAGAAGCACAGCTCCTCTTGGTACCACGGCTACCCGTGTTACATTGGATGTTCAAAGGGAAAATTCCCACTCCACACCACGAGAATGATGCTACGAGGAGTAAGTGGGAAGCGTTAACTACACAGTGGGCTCATATGGAAACCCAATTGCCCAGGAATCCTGAAAGAGATCATGGACTGGCCAGAGGGCAGGGATTTGGAGTACCAACAGAAGAGGTAACTCATGCTGAAGAGGCACCACCATGTATTGAGTTGCCAGAAGCTAGAAAGCAGTATGTGTTGTTCACTGACGGATCCTGTCGTGTGGTAGGGAGCCATCGGAAATGGAAAGCTGCTGTGTGGAGTCCCACACGACGAGTTGTGGAGGCCATGGAAGGGGAAGGCAAGTTGAGTCACTATGCAGAAGTGAAAGCCATACAACTGGCCCTAGACAGCCGAAAGAGAAAAACGGCCAGTTCTGTATATCTACACCTTCTCATGGATGGTGGCCAATGCCCTGTGGGGGTGGTTGCAGCAATGGAAACAGAGCAACTACAGCACAGAGGTAAACCTATCTGGGCTGCTGGTGTCCAGATATGCAACTCTGCCTGCCCTGAGTGACCACTTTGGAAGATGAATCATCACCAGTTCTCATGAACATTTTCTGAGAAAGACCTATAGAATGAACAGATGCACCTACCTATCAATCTGTTAAAGGACAAGGAACAATGGTGATGAGAATACTGACATACTAAAGTATGTGGGACCTAAGTGTAACACTAATGTTATGGAAAAGGGGGTGGAGGTTGTCCTGGGTCTGGCTGAGATGGAGTTAACTTTCCCTACAGCAGCCCCCACAGTGCTGTGCTGTGCACGTGTAGGTAGAACAGCACTACTCTCACACCAGGGTTGTGTCTACTGCTGAGCAGTGCTGGTACCGCATCAGGACTCCCTCCAACCCCTAAGAACCAGCAGGCTGCGGGTGGGTAAGAGGTGGGGAGGAGACGTCAGCAGGGCACCTGACCTAAACCAACCAAAGGATTATTCCATGCCATATGATGTCACACTCAGCTATAAAAGGTGGAAAAAGGGAAGGAGACGGGAGGGGAGAGCTCATTATGAAAATGTCCTCCCGAACAACAGCTGCACATATTGAAGCCTTGCTTCAAAGATGTATTCAAGCATCGCTTGTTGGTGGGAAGTAGAGAATAGTTTCTTTCCTTTCTCTCTGTGCTTCCACACAGCCTTTGCTTGCTGTTTTTTGGTTTTGGTGGTTTGGGGTTTGTTTTGTTTGTTTTGTTTTGTTTTCCCTGTAGTTAAATTATTCATTTTCCCTTAAAAAGAACTGTACCTTAACAATAATTTTTCCTTTAATTAAATTATCCTTATCTCAACCCATGATTTTTTTTT
>NW_023305674.1:16342-17510 GCF_011077185.1 Oxyura jamaicensis
TTTCCTTTCCTTTCCTTTCCTTTCTTCTTCTTTCCCTCCTCTTCTGAGGAGACTGAGAGAGAATTTCTGGTGGAGTTCAGCTACCTAGCAAGGCATAACCACCACAAAACTAAAAATATTTTTTTTAATGTTTCAGAAAATAGTATAAAGAACAATAATAGCAAGAGGATGTCTTCATTTTTTTCCTTTAAAAAAAATAATAATAATAATAATAAAAAAGAATAAAAAACACTTTGAATCCTGTAAGGATTGTGGGATCGTTATTAATGACAAAGAAGTATACATTGAAATAGTTTCCTCACTGCATCTTGATCTCCTTCTTAGTCATGCTGTAGATGAAGGGATTCACTGCTGGAGGCACCACGGAGTACAGAAATGACACCAGGGTCAGGGGTAGGAAGGAGATGGAGGGGGGCTTCAGGGAGGCAAACGTGATGGTACTAAGACACAGGGAGACAATGGCCAGGTGAGGGAGGCACCTGGAAAAGGCTTTGTGCCGGCCCTGCTCTGAGGGCATCCTCACCATGGCCCTGAAGATCTGCACATAGAAAACCACAATGAAAACTAGGCATCCAGCACCTAAACAGCCGCTAACCAGAAGAATCCTCGCTTCCCTGAAGTAGATGTCTGAGCAGGAGTGCTTGGAGGAGCATTTAAGGCTATCCTAGCTGAAACCAGAACATGGGCTCATATGCAATTCACCTTGGAGGGAACAAAAAAGGAGTGGGGCTGTTTGTGAGACCACTTGAAGAAGGTCCTGTAACTCCGACATATTGCTGTTAGAGCAAAGGTGGCCCTTCAGAGACCATGTCGATCAGACTGTCCACCCTGACAGCCAAGGGAGCTTGCAGCGTGTGACTCATTCTGGGCAAAGAGGGGGGCTCTGTGCTGCTATCTGGCCACCAGGGCTGCTCCTTCACGTGGCAGCTGGGCTCTGGGCCCTGAGCCCCTCCTGTATGCTGGCACTGCTCCCCCAGCTCCAGGGAACATGGGAGGAGATGGCAGCTGAGACTCGGGAAGTTCTCATGGCTTCTTTATTGTTTTATCCACACAGCAATCCTTGTTCTGTAAGAATATAAGGTGACTGGGGGAAAGTCAATTAAAAATAAAACAATGAATAGAGAACATACCACAAATAGAATTACATCAAAATCACGAGTTCAAGGAA
>NW_023305675.1:0-6501 GCF_011077185.1 Oxyura jamaicensis
TACAGCTCCCAGCACGCATTGCCGATCTGCACGCCCGCTTGGCCCACGTGGATGGAGATGCACTCGCGCTGCGGGATGCAGGAGAGGTGTTTGGGGTCTTGTTCACTTTGGCCCTGGTGGCTCTGCCCCCTGCTGCAGCCCACCCGACCGGAGCTGGGCGCGGGGCTTTCCCCGTGGTTATGCCCGGGGCTGCTCCCCGCCGCTCCCCCAGGGAATCCCCCCTTCCACCGCTCGATGCTGTCCCGCCGGGGTTGTGCAACGCGGAGCTCAGCCGACCCCGGTGCCTCCGTTGGGGCCGGATCCTGCCCACCCAGACCGGCAGCGCCAGCCCTGACTCACGGCGGCACCGCGGCGCCACCGGGGCCGGTTCCACGGCCCGGGACAGGGCAAGAGCGAACTCCGCAGGCTGCGGGATCGCGGCCCCGGCGCCAGCGGGAGCCTCCCTCGGGCCCCAGCCGGCTGCTGCTGGCTTCGCCCAGGCAGAGCAGTGCAGAACGCGGGGGCTGCCCCCACGCGTGACTCCCCTCCCCCCGTGGGGAGCGCTCCCGGCGTCAGGGGAAGAGGGGCCCTGCACCCCACGGGGGGGCTCTCGGGGTGGGCTCCCCCCTACCTGGGGAGCCCCAGGGTGTGCGGTCCCGGGGGCGCGGACTCAGGACCCACGCGGGGCATCCCCAAGCAGAGGGGATGGGAGCCCCGGGACAGCCTAGGGGGACCGGGCCCCTACGGGGGTCGCTGCCTCAGCCTCCCCGTCCCCGCGCCTCCCACGGACCCCGCGCTCCTGCACCCACGCGGGACCCCGCCCCCCCCCCCCCCCGAGGCCCAGCCCCACGCGCTACCGGGAGGCACACGGGGGCCACAGTCACCGGAGCCCGTCCCCACCCGGGGCACGGGTGGGGGGGTCCCGTCCCCGGCCCCCCCTCACCATGGTCGCTCACTAGCCGGTCGCCTGGGAGCCACGGTGAGAAGATCGCGGGGGGGGCCCCGTGGGGCCGTGCATTATATGGAGGGGGCGGGGCCTCGGTGGGCAGGGCACGGGGAGGGCGGAGCCACGCCCACCACGCCCCTACAGGCCCCGCCCCCTGCCCACCCCACCCCACCCCCGGTTCGAAAGTCGGGGGGGGGGGGGGGGCAGTGAATCTGGGGGGAATTTGGGGGCTCCCGTTGCTGAGAGCAAAGATATATTCACTTTTGAGTGGAAAGCCCCTGAAATGGGGCAGAAGCAGCAATACAGACATTTTATATGTTTTATATAAATAGGGTTTTACCTCAGGGGCTTACAGGGCCACTGAATTTACCTGGGACAGTTCTAGAGCAGATTTGGGATTAATTCCAACCTCCGGAGGAGGTGTTACTGTTACAATATGTGGATGATCTTTTATTGTCAGGACAGGAGAAAGCACTAACAAGCTATTAAATTTTCTGGGAAAATGGGCTTGAAAGTATTGGATAATAAATTAACATTTGTAGAAAGAGAAGTCAAGTATTTAGGGCATCTTGTGTCTGAGGGGGAACAAAGAATAAATCCAGAGAGGATTCAGGGACGTGTTGAGCTACCCCTACCCAAAACTAAAAAGAATTTAAAAGTTCTAAGATTAGAAAGAGGTTTTTAAGGAATTAGGAGTCACAAAGTGACTCCCTGATGGGAGAGAAATGCTGAATAAAGTGCTAATGAGGCAAATATTAACTGTTTTACATCAAGAGGGTCATTGGGGAATTCAAACAACGTGTGATGCTGTGCGATGGAGATAAGTATGTGTAGGACTATATACACTCTGGCTGAACAAGTTTGCAGGAGTTGTGTAGTATGTCAAAAGGGAAACAGGAAAATTATCTGCAGCCTGCCCAAAGGGGGGCGAGAACCAGGAATTCAACGCTTCCAGAATGTACAGGTGGATTTTACGGACCTCTTTAGAGTAGGTAGATTTAAATACCTATTAGTCTTGGTAGATCATTTGTCAGGGTGGGAGCTTCCCCTTCAGTATCTGCTACTGCGAACACAGTAGCCAAAGTAATTCTAGAACAAACAACTCCCAGGTATGGAACTGTTGAAAATATTGACTCCGATCAAGGAAATCACTTTATGTCAGAAATATCGCAAGGGTAATGTGGACTCTAGGAATTAAGTGGCAATTTCACGCTCCTGGTCATCCTTCCTCTTCTGGAAGGGTGGAGTAGATCAGACAGAAAGGAAGCAATTGACTAAGTTCTGGAAACTCGGCTTCCCCAAACAAAGTGCTTACCTTTGGCACTTCTCCGAATTCAAACTGCACCAAGAAAAGATGTGGGAGGGAGTTTCATCATATGAAGCATTGTTTGGATTGTTGTACCTGGACAAAAGGAATGAATTACCTTATTTTGAGACAAAAGATGCTTTTCTTAAGAACTATTTTCTTAAGAATTACTCAGGCTGTCGTCCTCTTTGTCATCTCTCAGGACCTGTGGATCTTTAGCTCAAACCCCACCCTTGGAAGCCCTGATCCATCCATTCTGAGCAAGAGATTGGGTCCCGATAGGGACAGGAATGGAAGCTGCAACCTGAGTGGGACAGACTGTTCCAAGTGCTCCTGACTACTGAGACGGCAGGAAGAGCAGCTGAGAAAGGGTGGACTAATGCCCAGGCAAAAGCATCAGTTAACCCTGATACCCGAGAGACTGCCTTAACAAAGACTTTTAAGGTTAAAATTGTTAAAACTAACTATTGTAAACCTTTAACTTCTCTCTGACAAACTCTGTTTCTCATCCAAAGCCAGGTCCAAATTGGAATCTTTTCTCATTGCATTTCAAAGTTGATCCAAAAATTCTTTAGGGGTTTCTTTCAGACCTTGTTGGATACTATACAGGGTTGAATGATTTTTAGCTTCCGGAATCAGTTCTCAATTCCCAGTTTAATCAGATTTTGGCATTTATGTAACCGTTCATAATTTCTGGGGTGATTAGGGTCTCAGTGGGGGTCGGTCAGGGGAATGCAATCGTCTACAGTTCTTTAAGTTGTCCCATTGGCAATCTGAGCTCATACGTGACCTCAGGCTGTCTTAAGAATTAGCTGCTTTTCTGTTTCCATCATCTCCCCCAACATTAGATCAATGTCTCCCCAGTCTGGACCCTGATTATTTTTTCTCAAATTATGTCCACCATTGGTTACAATACTTAATTAAGGTCTCACAATTAACATTTCCTCCAGGTGGCCCACCGATGTCCTTCCAATGGGCCAAGATACAACCCAGAGGGGTCTTTTTATCAATAGTGTTTGAAATTCTTCCCATTATGGTGTCTTTTCTCAATCTCTTACGCTTTGTCCGTCTCTGGCCGTATTCCTTGTGGAAGTTGTAGTGCTGCGCCTCGCTCCCAGGGCAGTCACACAACCACACAGAGGCCCCTTGCACTTTTCATTCACACCAGAATATATCGCTCAGAACAATAACCAAACTCGTTTGTATCATAAATCGTGAACCAATAACCGTTTGCCTCAGATCCTTATCAACCACTGTAAGTCAAATCCTAACACGTGGTACCGGACTTTGACAACAATACTTAGGGCAATGCCGCACACAGCTCCTGCTGTTGTAGCCAGAACCCACGCTGCCATTCCACAGGGTACAGCCCTTATTCTGCTGCTACCTTATTTCATGGGATTCCACAGAACATACCATATACCACGTACCCTGCTGCTACCTTATGGGAATTCCCAACCCAGGGGGAGCACCAGCGCTCTTTACCTCTCGTAGGACGTCTCCTCGTGACTTACAGGTACCCCCTCATTTTACAACATACCTGGTCCGTCTACGATGGTCCTTGTCTGTCCCTGCGGTGAGCTGAATGAGTAGGGGAGTCCTCCCGAGAACTCTCGGGGGCGCCCAGAGGAGTCCCATCCTCAGCAGGTCCCGCAGCTGGACAGAGAGGGTCTCACCGGGGGGGGGGGCAAATTGATGTGCGGAAATCAGCCCCTTTGCCCTCGGGGTGGTTATGAAGCAGGTGTTTATTCGGCGGTGCGCACACACGCCGGGCGCAAGGGGGATAACTCCACCGAGCTTGCGCACCAAGGGTTAGCGGCAGCGTGCTTATATGAGCGGCACTACTACATATTCATCCCCGTTCCCGTAAGGCTCTTGCATATTCATGAGGTCTCCGAAGACCTCATTAACATAGGTTCCCGCCCCTATTCGCATGCGTACTGGAGTCCTTGGGTGGTCGTCGGGCGTGCTCTGGTGGTCTTTTGATGAAGGCCAGGAGTCTTCCTCGCTGCTAAGCTTCTGACCCTTCCTGTCTTTGACAGACCTCAGCAGTCAAGCCAGTTCTTGCTGCTCCATTACCTGCTTTTACTCCCTCGTCTTTGGTGTCGCTAACATACAATTGTGCTGGCTAAGACCTAGGAATCAGCATCCTTCACCTTGTCTCACCCCCGCCCCCGTGGGAAGCCCCTCGGGGCCCCGCCGCGCCGCCTCCCGGCCGCCGCCGCCTTTGTTCCGCTGCCAGCCCCCGGGGCGCTTCCTCCGGGGCCGTTCCCGTAGGGCGGGGTGGGCGGGCTGCGGGGGGGTGAGGGGGGGCGACGCTTCCAACCCCCCCCGCCCTGCCCCGCAGCACTCCGGCGTCTGGCCCTGGGCTGGGGCGGGCGCGGTTCGGGGTCAAGTTCCCAGGGGCCGGGGATGCGGCAGCCCCTGTGCCCTCCACACGCCCCCCCGGCTGGGGTTTACAGCGGGGTCACCGCCTCGTGCCCCCCCCATCTTCCCCCCCCCATCCCAGGGAGGGTCCTGAGAGCACCGAGACCCTGCCAGGCCCCCATATCCCCCCAGGAACCCCTGTACTGCCCGTCCCCAAGGCTGTGCCCAGCCCCCTCAGTGCCATGCACTGGGTGTCCCTGCCCCCCCCCGGCGCCTCCCCCCCCCCCCATCCTTGGTGCTGTCTCACACACGGGGCCGGAGCACCCAGTGCCCCCCATGATGCCCACCCCTCGAAACCAGGGCCATTGGAGCCCCCTGAGATGGAACCCCCCCATGGGGATGTGCCAGCTGCGGCATCACCACACTGGTTTCCCACCCCGTTCCCCCCCCGGCTCCCCCCCTGGTTCCCCCCGGCTCCCCCCGGCTCCCCCCCCGCAGCCGCCTCCCCGCGCCTTTATCCCAGGCTTTGCCGCAATGCGGTGCCGCGGCTGCAGCCCCCTCCCCACGCCCAGCAGACGCAGCCCCCGCCGCCACCGCTGCAGCCCCGCAGCCCCCCCCCCTCGTCTCTTGCCCTCCCCCGAGCTCTGCCCCCCATTCTTCTTCTCCCCCCCCTCCCCCCCCCCAAGTGTCCTTTCTGTTGTGTCTCCCTTGGGGGCTTTGTAGTGCCAGCAGTGCTGGGGGGGAGCACGGAGCACCTTGGTTGTGGGGACACACTGTGCCCCCCCCCGGGGGATGGGGTCCCCAGCGGCTCAGGGGGGGGGGACAGGGCATCCCAACACCCAGCCCTTTGAAGGGGGGCACTGGGGGGCGGGCAGCCCGGGCAGGGATGGGTGCCCCTGCCACCCCAGGGCTCCATCCTGCAGCCCCGTCCGTCCGTCTCAGCGAACCCGTCACATCGATGCTCAGGGGACAGACAGAGGGACAGACAGAGCCGGCGGGGGCTGGCGGCACCGGGGGGGGGGGGGGGGGGGGGCCACAGAGAGCTGGAAACCTCAGCCGGCCCCGAGCCAGCGCCGGCTTCTCAGCTCCAGGCTGCACCGGGGGGAGCTGGGCTGGGCAGTGGGGGGGGGGCTGGCTCATGGGGTCCCCATGGGGACACTCAGATGTGATGGGGGGGCAGCTGCGGGGGGGCTAGGGGCTCCGTGGGGGGGTCTCGTGGCCTCTGTGCTTGGTCATGCCTGGGCTGCAAACACGGCGGGGGCCCAGCAACCGTCACCAGGAGCTGCCGCGTTGCCACCAACAGTCAACAGAGCACAGGCGGCCGGGGGGGGGGGGGGGTGGGAGCTGGGGGACAGCAAGGAGCGGGGGCAGCCCCCCCCTTACCCCTCAATCAGTGCACACTGGGGCTGGGCGTAGGGCCCAGGGCTGGTGACCCCCCAATGCCAGGGCGCACGGGGGTGGGATTGGGGGGGGAAGGAATGGCGTCGCCCCCCCGCCACCACAGCAAAGGGGGCCAGGCATTGGGGGGGGGGGGGAAGGAAAAGTGTCGTGTCCCCCCTCCCCCCCGCAGCACAACACTGGGGGATTTGGGGCCCCGGCCCCGCCAGCCCCTCCCACCCCCCCCCCGGCCCCACAAGGTGATGGATGTGGGGAGGGGGGTCCTGGGGGGGGGGTCCCAGCCCGTGTCCTAACACCCGACCTCCTAGCAACCCCGCCACCAGGGCCAGTTGCCTAGCAGCGGTCGGCGCGGAGACGAGTGGCCTCCCATACCTAATGATGGGAAGGGTCTGGGAGGGCGACATCCCCCCCCTCCCCCCCCCCGGCACCCTTCGCCCTTCCCCCTGCATCGCCTGGGGGGGGTCGAGCCACCCAGCGCCCCGCTGAGCCCCCCCCCCCCCCCCCC
>NW_023305675.1:6601-9310 GCF_011077185.1 Oxyura jamaicensis
CCCCCCCCCCCCCCCTCCGGCCTGGGGCTGTTGGGGGGCTCAGGGCCACGTTTCCCATCGGGAGGGGGGGGGGCAGGACCCCCCCATGAAGCACCAAACAGGCATCCACAGCCCGGGGGGAGCCCAATCGGGGGGGGGGCACAGCCTGGCTGGGGCTGTACCAGCCTTTGTTCTGATGGGCGATGCCCAAATCACGGCTCCTCTTTGTCTGCAGCCCCATATTCCCGGGGGGGGGGGGGAGGGGGGAGGAGCCCCAGCCCCTCCCTGCCCCCTGCCCTGGTTTAACAGCACCCCAAAAACATTGGGGGGGGGAGGGGGGCAGAGCACGGGGCAGGAGGGTGGCGGGGACGTGGGAACAGGGACCTGGAGCTGCCCAAAAATCCGCGTAATGCGGGAAATGCGGAGAAAAAATGTGATTTCTCAGCGCGGGGGGGGGGGGCGATGCTGGCAGCTCCACCTGCAGCAGCTGGGGCCAGCCCTGGGGGACGACCCCCGGCAACCCCCGTACCCCACCCCGGCCACTGCAGGGACCGCTGGGGCTGGGGAGAGGGGGCAGTGGCACGGCGGGGGGGGGGCTGCAGCAAACGGCGGGGGGCTCGGGGGGGGCAGCGGCCGATGTCCCAGCTGTGTCCCCACCACCAGCTGCCGCAGAGCAGCTGCCACTTGGTGCCGGGGCCATTCCCGGGGCGGGGGGGGCGGGGGGAAGGAGAAGCAGAGTCTGGGAACGGCCCCAGGACCCCCCCCCCCCCCTCGTTGGGCCCCCGGGGGGTGGCACACAAAGAGGCGGCTGGAAGGGAGCGGGGACGGGCACGGGGCCATGGCGGAACCGGGGCCAGGACATGGCTGGGAAGCAGGGCACTGGGGCACGGCCAGGCACGGGGACAGGGACACGGCGGGGGTTCGGGACAGGGACACGTCCGGGCTTGGGGACAGGGATGTGACTGGGGATGGGACAGGGACACGGCCAGGCACGGGGACAGGGACACGGCCGGGAATGGGAGAGGGACACGGCCGGGGGTGGGGAAAGGGATGTGACTGGTGATGGGGACAGGGACACCCCAGGGGACCAGGACATGGCCGGGGACAGCGCCATAGCTGGGAACCAGGGCCCGGGGGTACCCGTCCGGTGGCACTGCCGGGAGCGGGGAGTGGGGCGTGGGGGCAGCGGCACGGTCACGACCGGGCACCGGGGATGGGACTGGGGACGGGACCAGGGCACGACGGAGAATGCCCCCCCCCCCCCGGGACAGGGCCGGGCGCAAGACCGGGGCACGGCGGGACGGGACCGGGACGGGACCGGGACGGGACCGGGACGGGGGGGGTGGGGGGTAAGGGCAGCAGCGCTTCGAGCCGCTGCTGTCCCCCCCGCGCTGTCCCCGCACCCACTGCAGCCCCCGAGCCCCCCCCGCCCCGAGCCCCCCCGCCCCGCCCGGCTTTGTCTGCGGCTCCGGGGGGGGGCATTGCCTCATCCCCGCGCCGCCAATGGCCGCCGCCGCCACCTCCCCCCCCGCCCCGCCCCGGCCCCCCCCCCTCCCGTCCCGTCCCGTCCGTATAAAGCCCCGCGCCCAGCCGCCAGCACCGCCGCGCCTCTTACATCGACCGCCTCAGCGTCGTACTGTGAGAAAGCCCCGGAGCCGAGCAGCCGCCATGGTGAGCGCGGGGGGGGGGCACCGGACCGGGGGGGGGAAAGGAAGAGAAGGAGGCTGGGGCCGGAATCGGGATCGGCCCGGACCGTGCGCGCCCCCGCCGGGGACCCCTCTACCCGCCGCCTTTGTTCCCGGACCGTTCCCTCCCCCCCCGCAGCCGGAGGAGCCGCCGAGCCCGTAATGAGCTCACCGCGGCAGGATGAGGCCCCCCCGGCCGGCGCTGAGCCCGCTCAGGGCGCGGTCGCCGTTAAACGGGGCAGGATCGGGGCCCTTTGTCCGGTGCTGAGCCCGCTCTGGGTGTGGCTCCCGTTAAACGGGGTGGGATAGGACCCCCCGGATCCCGTTAAACCGGGCAGGATGAGCCCCCCCCGGTGCTGAGCCCGCACTGGGCGTGGCCCTGGTTAAACGGGGCAGGATAGGACCCCCGGGTCCCGTTAAATAGAGCAGAACGGGGGTCCCGGTGCTGAGTCCCAACTGGGTGTGGCTCCTGGCAAATGCTCCTCAATAGGAGCCCCCTTGTCTGGTGCTGAGCCCCCACAGGGTGCGGCTCTTGTTAAATTGGGCAGGATCTGGCCCCTGGTGCAGAGCCCTCAGCCTGTGCTGGGTGTGGTCCTAGTTGCAGGGATAGGACGAGCCCTCGGGTGCTGAGTGCTGCGTCCCACACTGGATGTGGCACTGGGGGCAGGATGGGGTCCCCAGTCCTGCACTGGGCGTGGCCCTGGTTCAATGAGGACCCCACCGGGCAGGATGAGCCCCTGGTGCTGAGCCCTCAGCCCATACTGCCCGTTGCCGTGTCCCCATGGGATGGGTAGGGCAGGATGTGACCCTTGGGGCTCCCATCTCCCACTGGGTGTGGTCACGGCCCCACAGGGCAGGATGGTGCTGAGCCCCCGGCTCACAACAGGCACCGTCACAGCGGCTCAACAGCCTCAGTCTGTGGGCAGAGCAGGATGGGCCCCCCTGGTGCTGAGCCCCCCCTGTACTGGGTGTGGCCCTGGTGCAGAGCCCCCTGCAGCCCCCAGAACAATAGGATGGACCTGGGCAGGATCCGGCCCCTGGTGTG
>NW_023305676.1:0-2182 GCF_011077185.1 Oxyura jamaicensis
GCACAGACACAGTGGTTAAAGGCAGGCAGAAGGGGCAGGATGCACAGAGCTCACTGGGGGACAACACTTCCCAGCCCTGACCCCGGTAAGTCTCTGGCTGGAGGGCAATGCAGCCGCAGCTCCTGCAGGAAGGAGAAGCCATGGGTGCAGGCAGGAGTGCCCAGGGCTGTGGTGCAGAGCAGGGTCCCTGCTGTGCCCCAGGGGCTGTGTACCAGGGCAAGGCCTCTGCCTCCTGCCAGGCTCAGCACTCAGCCTGCCCGGGGAGCTGCCCAGGGCACTGCAGGGAGAATCTGCGGGTGGAAGGAGCACGCCCCCCCCCGCCCCTCTCCGGCAGTGCAGGGTCCTGCTGCTGGCAGGAGGATGCTGCTTGCCTGGGCAGCCTGCTCTCAGCTCTCTCAGCTCCACAGCACAACCTGGATGTATCTAAGGTGAGAAGCCAGTCAGGGTTTAGGTGCTTCAGTCTCAGCTTTCCTGAGTTTCTACTTTCACTTCTCTCTGCTTTGGCTCTATTTCTCTTTTGTTTCTGGGAATAGAAATAGACAGTGTTATTTTGAATAATCTTTCTCTTTTAAGTCATCCCACTGAGGGTTGGAAGGATCCCACCAAGTCCCCTTCCTGCCCTCACCCCAAAGAAATCTCCACCACCACACATGCAGTGTCAGCAGGGTCTGTGTGACCTGGTCTCTAGGACGTGATCCCAGCCAGCTGCCCCTGGGCAGAGCCCTGCTGCCAGGAGGTGTCTTCAGGGCAGAGCTGAGCAGCCAGCGGGTGGGATGGGGGCTGTGACCTGCAGGCAGGAGGCATGGGGACAGAGACCCAGCTGCAGGCAGGGATCAGCTGCAGACAGCAGAGCCATGGGCAGGGAATGGCAGGACAGTGATAACAGAGTAGTCTGGCACCTCTCCGTCTGCCCTCTAGCCCACAGGATTCCAGACGTGGCTCAGAATCTTAGTAGCCGGACCTCCTTCACTGCAAACTCTTCTGAGTTGCTTGTGGTCCCTGGCCTTGACCCCCCTGGCCAGAAGCCCTGTGCTCTTCCACTGGTTTGCCAGATCTCTCCTGGTTTGTTTTCACATTGAGCTGCAGGGCAGGCCTGACTTCTGCAGAGGCCACAGCAGAGTCCCCTGTTCCCAGTGGCAACACCAACCAAAACTCAAGGAAGGGAGCGGAAGAAAGGTCTCAGAAATGAGGAAGTCACTTTTTTAATGAGCAGATTTTTCTCAGACACGCCTGTCCTAATTATCACTGCAATTTCCTCCTTGGATTGTCCCCTTTCTCCAGGAGGATGAGATGTCCAACAGCAGCTCCATCACTGAGTTCCTTCTCCTGCCATTCGCAGACACAAGGGAGCTGCAGCTGCTGCACTTCACACTTTTCCTGGGCATCTACCTGGCTGCCCTCCTGGGCAACGACCTCATTCTCACCGCCATAGCCTGCAACCACCGTCTCCACACCCCCATGTACTTCTTCCTCCTCAACCTCGCCCTCCTCGACCTGGGCTGCATCTCCACCACTCTCCCCAAAGCCATGGCCAATTCCCTCTGGGACACCAGGGCCATTTCCTACTTGGGATGTGCTGCTCAGGTCTTTTTCTTTTTCTTTTTGTTTTCAGTAGAATATTCTATTCTCACCATCATGTCCTACGACCGCTACATTGCCATCTGCAAGCCTCTGCACTATGGGAGCCTCCTGGGCAGCAGAGCTTGTGCCCAGATGGCAGCAGCTGCCTGGGGCAGTGGGGTTCTCTATGCTCTGCTGCACACTGCCAATACATTTTCACTGCCATTCTGCCGAGGCAGTGCTATTAACCAGTTCTTTTGTGAAGTTCCCCAGATCCTCAAGCTCTCCTGCTCACACTCCTACCTGAGGGAAATTAGGCTTCTCACATTTAGTGTTTTTGTGTTTTTGGGGTGTTTTGTTTACATTGTGCTGTCCTATGTACAAATTTTCAAGGCCGTGATGAGGATGCCCTCTGAGCGGGGCCGGCACAAAGCCTTTTCCACGTGCCTCCCTCACCTTTTTGTGGTCTCCCTGTTTATCAGCACGGGCATGTTTTCCTACCTGAAGCCCCCTTCTATCTCATCCCCAGCCCTGAACCTGGCAGTGGCAGTTCTATACTCAGTGCTGCCTCAAGTATTCAACCCCCTCATCTACAGTATGAGGAACCAGGAGCTAAAGGATG
>NW_023305676.1:2192-3923 GCF_011077185.1 Oxyura jamaicensis
TCTCCCATACTTGCATTGCCAGGACTCTGCCTCTTATGCACTTGTCCTGGTTTCAGCCAGGACAGCCCTTCACTTAATCTCCACAGTCCTTCCGTATTTCCACCTGGCCTGATTAAACAGACCATATTGGTTGCCACCTTTCCAGCAGACTATCTGGACACGTGCAGTCTCCATTCTTCTCCATACTCCCTTTCCCTTACTCTTTGATCATACAGATACATCTCACCTACCCAGTTGGTTTTCGGATCCCGAGGGAGCTTCAAGCTTGCCTGTATTCCAGTTTTCTATCTCATCATCCCTACAGCCAACTCTGTAATTCTGTTTCTATACATCGTTTCCCACCTATCTCAAACATTCCCAAATGTGAAGTCCCACATGGCTGATGAGAGAAGTGCTGAGCATGCGGAGGTGAGCAGCAAGGTTGTCCATATAGTCTAGGACTTCAAGAGACTGCTTTTCCTACACATACAGAGCTCCTTAGGAGACACACGGACCAATGTCAAATAGAGAATGCTGCTATCACTTTTCTCAAAACTCTAAACTAATGGAAACTAATCTTAAATAAAGAAACTGCTTTTTGCGAAGTTGTCAGCAAAATTTCCTCTTTACCTGCACTTTTGATACCTCACTAATTAACAGGACAAGTCTGGAGGACTGGATGAAAATGGCTGAATGGTAATGATCCCCATGGTGCATTTGGTGCTGAGTCCATGAACCTCAGGTAGTGATGCAACTGCAAGAGAAGTTAAAGTCAGAAGGAGACTTTGAAGAGTCCTGGAGTTTAATGGTCTCCAGCGAGGGTCATTGCTGACAAAGCCTCCCCATGGACTTATTACAGGCCACAATTGGAGGCCATGATTACAGATAAGCCAAGGCACTGTGCAGGAGACTCTGATACTGAGTAACGATGAGGTCCTGTACCTCATACATGGCTCAGGGCTCTTCCTGGGGCAGTGGGATGTGGGGTGTGTGATGCTGTGTGAAGGACAATGCTATGACTCCTCACTGGGTTGCAAGGAGGCAACAAGGTCCCAGTGTCATGAGCACAACATGTCTCCCCCTGAGCCTCAGTAACAGAGACAACAGCCATAGCCAAGTGACCTTGGTTCTGCTGGGGCCTTCCAGCCTTGCCAGTGCTTTTGGTCTTTTCCATTACAGGCAGTCCTATGCTGTCCTGTCTGTTGCCCCCCTTTTCCCTGCAAGCTTCAGTCACCCACCTTGCTTCTCCCCCTTGCTCTCTTCCATGCATTTCCTTACTTTCACTGATGTCTCCCCAACCTCCCTGGCAGTTCTTTGAAACACAATGGCATGGGCTGACCACAGACTCTTTCTGGGTGACCTCTGGCCCTAACCCATCTGAAGGGAATGAACGACACAACTCCAGGCTGGTGCGTAGCTGAAGCACTTTATTGTCTAACCCATCTACTTATATAGGCTTAGCGTATCTACATGCTTTTATCACACAACTTGGCAAAGTTTGCTCGTTAGCCGTTATTATTGTTCACAAGGCGATCGCGCGGTAGCCATATCTCCTTTGCGTGTACTGATGAGCAACAGGCCAGACTGCACCTGTTGTTTTGTTCTTCCTATCTCCCAATTGTGCCTCCTTTATCTTCAAGCTACATGACTTTTGCCTCGTTCTGCATTTTCCCATTTTTCACTTCATCTCTGTATCTAATATACTCCACATACTTTCTGACTGATTTCCCACAGAAGGCCTCTCAGAATTTA
>NW_023305677.1:0-535 GCF_011077185.1 Oxyura jamaicensis
GAGGTGCTTGAGAGCCCTGCTGAGATGCGTGGGGATGCAGGAAGCTGTGTGGGTGCTCGAGAGAAATGCTTGAACAGTGTGGGGAGATGTTTTGGAGCTCCAAGATGACACTTCTGTGCCCCAGGGAGATGCACGCTTGCTCTAGGGAGGTGCATGGCTGCTGTGTGGAGATGCTTGGGTGTTCCAAGGATGATCCTGGGTGCCCATGGAGATGCGTGGGTGCCCCCAGGTAATCCTTTGGTTCCTCTTGGTTTGCTCAAGGAATGGATGTGTACAAAGAATGTTCTGTAAATACGCTTGGAAACCCTCACTGCTTTCAGTGCATGCAGGGGGAATTCTAAAGACGTAACTGCAAAACATTGCACTCAAAAGTCCCCTTATTTAGAAAAAAAAAAAAAAAAAAGGAAGAAAAAAGGTTCTATAAATTCTGAACCTTCCATCTCGTCGTCCACCACCACCTCTACCAGCTCCTCCTCCTCCCCCACCAGCTCCACCACCAGCTCCACCACCAGCTCCACCACCAGCTCCACCACCA
>NW_023305677.1:545-3561 GCF_011077185.1 Oxyura jamaicensis
CTCCACCACCAGCTCCACCACCAGCTCCACCACCAGCTCCACCACCACCACCACCACCACCACCACCACCACCACCACCTCCTCCTGCTCCTTGTCCTCCTCCAGCACCACCTCCACAACCTCCTCCTCTACATCCTTCTCCTCCTGCCATCCCCAATACTCTGTTTCCCATTGTCCCCGTTGGCCCTTTTATAGGGAGGGGAAGACACACCCCCTATTGATGACAAGCCAGTTACAATACAGCTAAGAATGGCTAGCCAGCCAATCAGGGGAGAGGGAACGCATCACAGGGAGTCATGAAGATGCTGGGACCAGTCAGCTGCTGCCTTACAGGGCCACGGTGCCATGGTCCTACTGAGTCCCAAACGGAACTAGAACTAGGAGCGGTAGGCAGTGCTCAGCACCAGAGCCTCCCAGAGAAGCCACCTTTGCACACGTGGTCCCTGGCAATTGCTCCTGACATCTCTGGGCTCAAGGTCATTGGTACCAGCATGCCCTTGTGAGGGGCACGCACAGCAAGGTGGCCAGGAAGCTTGTGCCAGAAGTGAAGCCACAGGAATCCTGCAATCTCTCTGCTGGCCCTCAGGACATTGCCTCAGTGCAGCTTCAGTCTTGGAGGCCAGCATTTGTAGCTGAGTCAGGGGGCAGGCAGGAGCCTTCTGTGTGAGGGACCTGAGACCCCAAGGAGGCTGTTGGGCCTTCAATTGCCAATTCCTTTTCACTTCAGATGAGCATGTAAAAGTCGTGTTTTAGAAAGAATGGTGACAAAGATGGGAAGTTGAGGAATTTCCACTCTACAGCCACAATTCTCCTTCTTTCACCTGCATTGCACACCTGTGTCTGCTGTGTTCTCACTTCTGCACTTGAACAGCACAAACCCTCACTCCTTTCACTGCGTACAGAGAGGTTAATAAAGGCGTAACGGCATAACATTGCACTCAAAAGTCCCCTTTATTAAAAAAAGAAAAAAAAGATTCTATGAATCTTTTGCAGTTCTTCAACATAAAAGAGCACTCCAGATTTTTGGAGAATCACCATGTTGTTACAAGTTACAGCTAAATATTCTTTGCAGGCATTTAAGCAAATTCTTGGCAGATCCATCTTAATCACTTAAAGGGAAGCTGCCCCTCAGCTGGGTTGTTTTGTTTTTTTATTATTATTGTTCTTGGCTTGAAGATAAGTAAGTTTCATTTCAGGATCTCATGCAACAGAACATCTCTTCCTTTAGACACAGCTCATGTAAATGTTATATGCAAGTTTTCTTCCAAACTGTAGGTTAGGATTGTTCATAATCACCTGTTAGGTAATTTGAAAAGGATATTTATCATCTTCCTTGTCTAGGTTTTCCAGCAATGAATAGCCGAGTATTGTCAAATATCCAGCGTCCACTGGAGAGACATCTAAAAGAAAGAAATATACGGCAGGTTGAGGAGGACAAAGGTACAAAGTAGAAACTAACAAACAAACAAACAAAATAATTCAAAAATCAGATGAAAAGAAGTAGTAAAAGTGATTAGTCATTAGAAAGGGAAGTGGGCAAAGGGAATACTTAGAAAAATACAAACTGCACATCATGCAATAAAATGAAAGTAAAGAACTAATAGTCATGTGAATAGATTTGAACACAATTCCTGGTGGTTAATAAACCCCATTTGCAAGAAGTACAAGTTACGCTTCTGAGTGGAAATTGGATATTTCAGTCTCTCCTTCCAACAGTAAACTCAAAGATTAGGTGTTATTTTTTTTCTGCCAAATGCAGAATTTGCTCTTCAAAACTATTCTTTCTGAATGTGGACAATGCAATATTCTACCTCAAGCTTTTTCCAAGCATGTAACAAGCTGTATTTGTTCACTTGAAAACATCTTGGCTACCCTGTTCCAATTCTAATTCAAGAGAACAATTTAGTTTTGCTGTGGTTATAGTGTCATGATGAACAGGACCTCTTGCCAAGCCTTGTTTATCCTTCTAACAAGGATACTACGACAGCAATTCTAGGTTGATTCCTAGTTAGGATCATGTTTGTGAGATAACTAACTACAAAATGGAACCCAACTTAATTCTTTCATTCTTTCACTACCGGTCTTTCAAAACCTCTTCCTAATGTGAGAAAGACCCAGAAACTAGATTGCATCAGACTCCAGACAGACTCGACAATGTTCAACTGCACAGGACAGCTCCATCCATTGGAATTGCCTTTAACTGACAAATTTCTCAAGATATACTTTTGCCAAAATTCCAATAGGAACTTTTCTTTGGTCTTGGAGGCCCTCATGGGAAAATTAATATGTACCGCTGGAGGAATAAGCAATGTTCATTTCTATTAATGTGCAATTTTGTGGAAAATCCCCATGAAAACATTTTTTTTTTTCACCATGTAGTCAGAAGAAGCAATGAATTCCACTGTAGAATTTTGGACCTCTGGACGTTTGTGCGGCTCTCCGGAAGGTCGTTTCGGAGGATTCTACATCAATTCTTCAGGAACTACAAAACAAAGTTTCCAAAATGTATGTTTGGCACCAAACCCAAACCATGATGGAATCTAAACTAATGCAGACCTTGCAATTAAAGAAAACTAATTCAGATTAGGATATGTAACATTTCAAGTATCCTAGGTAACATCAAAGGTAGATAGGTAGAAACACAAAAGCTTCATTGTCAGTAGTAATATAACTCCAAATTTAAAACGAATGCAAAAGAGTATTTCCCAAGAACCTTCAATCTGTATTGTTGATGCTAATATCTGGCTTAGATTGCAGACATTAGCTGTCATCATCCTACCATTTACATATTGCAAGAGCAGTTGGTGGAGTAAGTTCATTTTATTACAGAAGTAATCAGGGTAATTTGTTTCCATCCTCTCTGTCTCCCACAGAATTGCAAGAAGACCTATTCCTTCAGGAAATGCACGCTATGTCTGACTGAAAACCTCGAGATTTCAAAAACACATGAAGAACTCTAGTATCATTTTAGCATCCGCTTGGAGTACCCCATGGCCGGATATGCTGCAAAGACTTG
>NW_023305677.1:3571-5515 GCF_011077185.1 Oxyura jamaicensis
TATTAATCTATGAGGGGTTTTGAGGGAAGATTGTTTTTGGTTTGTTTGATTTTTGGTTGGTTTGTTTTTGTGGGTGTTTTTAAGGCAACCTTAGGGCAAGCTAAAATGCAATGATTTTGTTTCTAGACTAGAAAAGAAATTTCCAAGCTTCATAGTCGTGACCGGATCCCTAAGGCACCGGCCATGTTGCTTGATGAGCTAGCTGAGAAATGCCTAGGTAAGACTGCAAGCAAACTGGATGAATGCTTGTGCCTAAGTTGTAAAGAATCTTAGCTTGTGCCAGGCAGTACCCAAGCTCTTGTGCCTTGCTGCACAAGTAGTCAGTGAATCAGCCGGCACGCCTTTGTAGCAGTCAGCGTTAGATGCTTTCATGTGTCCTTTGTGTTGTTGTTGTTGTTGTTGTCTGTGAACATTGAATGGTTTGGGGGCATCTTCCTCAGGAGTCTAGTTTGGCTGAGGAGTCTGCTTGGGCTTCCTAAGCACAGGACATGAGGCGGTGAGCAACATAAGCAAACTTCCCAGCAGAGCGTTAGCACTTTGAATCCCCTGTGAAGCTGCTTAGTTTTTGCATTGCAAATTCTTGAAATGTTGGCTATTGTAAACGTGGGCCTTGACTAATGTAACATTTGATTTTTGTTTCTTAGGATACTGTGGTGCAGCTCTAAAATCCTTCTGTTCTGAAGCTGCGCTGTGGATTTTTAAGCCGCTTTTTGAAAATTCAGTAGGGAATATTTTAGAAGCCGTGCAGAAGATATTTCCGCATGCAGATGTTGCGCTAAAGAAGGCCCAACAGCAAGGTATAACCGTAGCATTCACTTCTTGAAAATTCTGCCAAAGCACAATCTTGTGGTTTGTGCAAATGTTGTTTGCACAGAAACCTTCCAGAAACCTTTCAGACATAATGATGGTAGAATTTTATGATTTGCATGTGTGTCTGTGTCTGTATTTTGGGAACATCTGGAATATGATGGGTGAGTTTTATTCTGGATTCTAAACTGAAATGCGTAATGGAAGCCCTGAATGACTCAACACAAGGCGGAGGACTATGCGTTCTCTACTAAAGCATCCTGCTTCTGACAGTAGCTAAGATAATTAGCATTTGTAGAGGCTGACTCAAGGTTTGAAGTCTAAGGCACCACTTTTCCTTTAAAAATCAAAACTCAGCTATTGGAGGGGAAGCATTTTTAGGTTGGTGTTTTTAATTCCTTTCTGAAGAACGTTGGGACCGGGATACGAGTATAAGTGGTTTAAGCTAGTACTGTTTTGGCTATCAGGATTTTTCCCCAGTCTCCTACTTGAAATGATTGTGGATCATACCGTACACTTGCACGTGAGGTCAATTAGTGTTGATACTTAGTGGTGTGTACTTGGAGGCTTTCCGTGGGCAGTATGTGTGCTGCCCAAGCACTCCAGCATGTCACTGCAGCACCCAAGCATCTCCCCTGGGAAGCCAAGCACCTCCTAAGGCACACAGACGTCTCCCCAGGTCTGCTTAGTGTCTGGCTGAGTCACCAGGTATCAACTCTGGAACAAGCAAAGTCCTCGTTTTAGAAACCAAACATGGCCTTGGGGCACACAAGCACCTCCCTGGATCAGCCCTGCAGAGCCTTGGAGGAGACAAAATCTCCTTGGGCACACCAGGATCTTCCCAGGGCATGCAAGGACCTCCGTGGATCACCATGTGATCTCGATTTCAACCTTGGTTGCCCTGGGACATGTGTGGGTGCTGCAGGAAGGTGCCTAGTGTCTAATGGAAGTGAAGAGCATGTCCAAGAAGATGTTTGGGTACTCGAGTGTGGTGCTTGCATGGCCTGGGGAGGTGCTGGAGTGCTCTGGGAGATGCCTGAGATCCCTGGAAATGCCTGGCTACGTGGGTGAGCTGCCTGTGGGATCGAGGGAGGTGCTTGAGAGCCCTGCTGAGATGCGTGGGGATGCAGGAAGCTG
>NW_023305678.1:0-5900 GCF_011077185.1 Oxyura jamaicensis
AAAAAAAGAGTAACCGACCCCCCGAAAGCAGCAAAACTGTAGCTGATATATTACAATACAACTTTAAAAATTACTTACAGAACGTGACACCCGCCGCCGGCTCGGCACCAGGGGCCTTGCCTCCGCTTTTTAAGAAAACAAAAAAGCAAAGACTGGTGCCCTCGACACTTTTTATCAGACGGCACCAAGAAAATAATTTTTATTATTATTATTTTTTTCCTCCCTCCTCCCCCAAGCACTGTGCTGGGTCATGCAGAAATTCACACCTTATTGTTTTTTTGGGGGGAAATCCAAAAATTACGCAGCAGGGACCAGTACTGACGGTTGTATCCACTCCTTTAAATAATATAATTAATTTAAAATAGAAAAAAAAAAAAATAAAACACAGTAAAAACACAACGTCCTTCTTCCCCACTGCTTTCCACGGGCTGCGGGCGGGCGGTGCTGGAGGCTTTTTAAGCGCACCCATGGCGAGGACCCCGGCAGGGACGGGAGGCAGAGGACAGGGACCGGCGCCCTTCGCCTTGGCGGGCGCTGCGGGGCCGTGGAGCGGCGCCCCGATGCGACAGGGAAGCCTTTTCAAATTAATGAGCCTGGCTTAGCGGCGGTAACGAAGTCAAGCAGCAGCTTCACCTCCGTGAGCCAGGCAGGGCTACGGAACCCACAAACGTCGCTCAGCTGCCGGAGGCGGTCAGGCCGTGGGGTTCTGTATGCAGGCGATGGCACGCCTGGGGACAGATCTGGCCCCGGCTCCGGTCCCTCTGGCCATGGCTCAGAGCACAAGGGCTGTCGTGGGGCGAAGCCGCACGGAGAGGGAGACACCAGAGCTCCCGTGCTAACCCCGAGCGCTCGCTACCGGTGCGTGACCGCCCAGGGCGGCGGCGGCCCGGGCTCGCTTTGAACCCTTCGGCTCTCCGGGCAGACAGCAAAGCCAAGCAATGCTCCCTGTGCTGTGGGTGTCCTCGAGGGCTTCCCTGGGGCTGCGGAGCTGGGAGCAGGGGAAAGGGAAGCCCTGGGAGTGCTGGGAAGGAGCACTGGGATTGGGAGGGAGGTACTGGGAGGAAGGGAGCACTGCTGGGCGTCGAGGGAGGTAGCCAGTGGATCAGTTAAAAATTCTCCTCTCTGTCTCTCTACATATTAAAATATAGATTTATTCTAAGCGTTAAAGTCTCTTTGGCATCTCTCCAGACCCTGGCCCCGGTGGAGGTGGCGGCGTTTCGGTCTCGACGTGCGCGGCCGGGGCTGAGCCCTGCGCCCCTCGCAGCAGCAGGCGGGGAGGTGACACGAGGGGCGGGCGGTGGGGAGGCGAGGGGGCAAGGATCGCCCCACGGGAGGCCAGGGTATGGCAGGGAGGGTGACAGTTGTGGGGGACGGGCCGGTCCTAGCCGAGGAAACAGACTGGTCCCACCTCGAACCCGAACCTCTGGCCGGGCTCGCCAAAGTCCATGACTCGCACATCCATCAGTGGGAGCTGCTCCAGGCGGGGCGTGCGCACCTCTAGCACCGTTTGGCTGGAGCCCTTCCGTGCCTGCAGGGGATGGGGAGATGGGCCAGCGGTTGGGGACACCGGGGACACCAGAGCCAGCCCTTCTTATCCCACTTCTGCTGCTGCTGAGTCCCCCTCCAGGTCCAGCAAGGTCCCCCCGGAGCCTTCTCAAGGTTAAATAACCTCAGCTCTCTCGGACGGGCTTCATAAAGGAGGCTCTTTGTGTCTCCACGCCTCCTCTGCCCTCCTCCCCCCCTTTTCTTTCCCCTTTCTGTCCTCACTGTTCCCCCAGCCCCCCCGTTTCTTGCTCCCCTCTACATCTCCCTCCCCGCCGTGTCCAGCCCCTCCGCTGCGGCGCTCACCGCGCAGCCGTCGGTCACGGCTTTGATGTAGGGGCTGGTGTCGTAGCTGAGCTCCTCCTCGCTGGCAGCCAGGAAGCGGAGGGCACGCCGGTGGTCCCCGGCGGCCGTGCTGTGCCAGGCCACCGAGCGGTGGCAGTGGTACGTGAAGTTTTGGCGGGCAGAGACGCTGAGCAGCCGCAGGAAGGTCAGCTGCACCACGCCGAGGGGCTGGCCGGCCGAGTCCGTGTAGGAGAACTGCGGGAGAGGAGGTCAGTTACTGGGGGACAGCGGCCAGAGGGGGTGTGGAAAGGGGGGGCTCCGTTGGGATGTGGACCCCCCACGTTTCCGAGAGGAGGCGGCCGGGGAAGGGGTGATGGTCAGGAGGGCTGGTGGGTTCAAAGCCTGGTGGAGGACGTTTCTTTCTCCGCAGAAGCAGAGGAAGTCGGGCACCCGGCCGTCACCGAAAGCACGGAACTCGCTCGGGGCCACGCGGACCCCGAGCGCATCCCCCGCGAGCCAGCAGCAGCCTCACCCTGCTGCCCTCCTTGAACTGACTGAACCACCGCTGGGGCTCCTCCTGCTCCCAGGACGACATCTGCACCTGGAAGAGGAGAGGCAGCCGTGAGCGGGCCTCTACCCGTGGCCGGTCCCCGCCGCCCTGCCTCCCGCGGCCGCGCCGCGTCCTTCACCTCCTCTACGTCCTTGCTGGGAAAGACGCAGGTCTCCCCACCCGCCGTGAAGTTGCAGAAGACCTTGAAGGAGTCTCGGGCGCAGCCCTGGTTGGGGTCAACCCAGTACTCGCCTGCGCAGGGACGGGAGGGCTCAGCGCACGGGGCCGCGCCGCCGCGCCCGCTGCCCCCCTCGCCCCCGCGGCGCCGCTCACCGTCGGGCAGGCCGGGGTGGCTGAGCTGCAGGTCCTGGCAGGTGCGGGCCGGGTGGTCCCGGGTGCCCATCGGGCGCCGCATGCCCTCGATCTCCTGCTTGAGGGAGTTGAGGGAGCCGAAGATCTCCTCCATGCCGTCGGCGTAGTCGCGAGCCGCCTGGTCGGCCGCCGCTCGCTCTCCGCCCTCCTCCTCCTCCTCCTCCTCCACCAGCTTGCTGGCGTCGATGGAGCGCTTGCTCTTCTTGGGCAGCTGGATGGGCAGGGGCTGGATCACCTCCCCGGGGGGCCCCTGTGGTGGGCACAGCACCCTCAGCACCCCAACACGAGGAGCCCGACGGACCCCGAAACCGCCCTGCGCTCAGGGCTTGAGGCGTCCTTTGGCCGCCGCTCCTGGCTGCCGTGTCCCGCCACCCCCGCCCCAAAACTCGGGGCGCTCACCGGGTGTCCGGGGGGTCCCGGCGGTCCGCGTTCGCCCTTGGGTCCTGCTTGACCCTAGAGGAAAAGGACACTCAGGGAGGACAGGCGTTGGGCAGGGGCCGGGGGGGGCGGTGGGGCGGGGGCTTCGGCGCTCACCATGGCTCCCTTGGCACCTTTGGGACCTGCCGGGCCCTGCAAAGCAAGAGCAGGTCTGTCAGAACTGGGGGGGAAGGGGGAAATCAGGGAGGGCGAGGAGCAAGGACGAGAGTGGGGGCAGAGGAAGGGGGGACGCGGCACCGGCAGCGGGCGGGAGGGCACTCACGGGAAGGCCGGGGGGGCCGGCGGGGCCGATGGGTCCGGTAGCTCCAGGGATCCCCTGCGTGACGGGAGGAGAGCGGGCAGCGGCGTGAGGACACGGGGGGCAGCCCCGTTCCCACCTCCACCCCCTCCCTCCCCCAGCACCCCAGTCCCGGAGACCCCCCCGACCCCAATCCCAACCCTAACCCCGCTCTGAACCCTTCCTCCTGCCCCCCCCCCAGACCCCCGTTCCCCAGCCCCACACTCACGGTTTCTCCTTTCTGCCCCGTGGAGCCCTGGGGGCCGGGCAGACCCCGGTCTCCCTTCTCCCCCTGCTCCCCTGGGGGTCCGATCAGGCCAATGAGACCAGGGTGGCCCTGGGGGGGGACACGGGAGGTCAGCACAGGGACGTGGGGGATGCCGGGTGGGGACAGCGCTCGGGGGGGACACAGGAACCGGGATGCCCCACGTGGAGGTGTCACCGTCCCCTACTTGGGCGCAGCGGTGACCCCGGGCGCCTCGCTCACCTTCTCTCCTTTGGCACCGGTGTCACCTTTGAGGCCGGGGAGACCCGGGGGACCCTGCGGGGGTACACGGGAGGGCTCGTGCAATGCGGGGGGCACAAAGCGGGGACCCCCCAGCTCGGGGGGGGTGGCAGCAGGGGACTGGGGCCACACTCACCACTGGTCCCGGTGGCCCTGCTTGCCCCGTGGTGCCCGGCTTGCCTTGTTCTCCCTGCACGGGTCGGAGGACGGCGTGAGGCCCCGCTATCTGCAGCTGCCACCGCCACCCCCGGGGACGCACGGCGATGGCAGCTGCACCTCGATGTCCCCCCCCCCGGGATATTGTCACTTACCACCGAGCCCGGCAGACCCCTGAGACCATCCGGTCCCTGCTTGCCAGCAAGGCCCTGGGGCCCCACGGGCCCCGTCTTGCCGGGAGCGCCCACGGCTCCGGGTTCTCCCTGCGGGCACAGAGGGACCGGGTGAGGCCGAGCCCGCACGGGGGCTCAGCAGCGCCACTGGGGTCTCCCCACGGGACCCCCGTGGACCCCAGCATCGCTCACCTTTGTGCCCTTCTCGCCCTGACGCCCCTCGGGGCCGGGGGAGCCAGCTGGGCCCTGAGGAGAGGAGAAAGAGGGCGGTGAGGGACGGGGACGCGGCGAGGGACGGGGACGCGGCGATGCGGGCGGCACGGGAGCCGGAGCCGGCCTCCCCCAGCACTTACCCTCTTCCCCAGGGGCCCGGGAGGCCCGTTCTCGCCCGTCGGACCCGGCGAGCCCTAAGGAAGAGAAAGAGGAGTGAAGGGACATGGCCTGGTCCCACAGCCGGGACGGAGAGCGAGCTGGCTGGGAGGACCCCGGGGCACGCGGGGCGCCAGGCGTAGCCGGAGGCCGGGCGCATGGACGCGAGCGTGGTGCCGGCCCCTTCTCCCCACGCCGCGGCACCCCGAAACATCGGGGCAGCTTCGGCCCCGAGCCCGGAGGGGGACGCGACGGGGATGGCCCCAGGCAGCCGAGGAGGGGGGCGCAGAAAGCGGGGTGCCCACCAAAACCAGGCACTCACCGGCTCCCCTGGCTCGCCGTCCTCCCCGCGCTCACCCTTGGCACCGTCCTGGCCCTGTTGGGAAGGGAAAACCTGGGGTGAGCCCGCGGCCCCGAGTGTGTCCCCCCCCATAAGTCCTGCAGTCCCCTGGGGACGCGACACTCACCCTGGGGCCCATTTCTCCGGGGGGTCCCGGATCGCCGGGAAAACCAACGGGACCCTGGCACGGAAAGAGCTGTGAGCGTGGGGGGACCCCGCAGAGCCGCCGCAGCCGCCCGGCCCCGCGCCCCCCACACTCACGGGGTTGCCCTTGGGCCCATCGTCGCCGGGGGGGCCTTTTCCCCCCGGGGGCCCGGCCACGCCGGCGGCTCCGGCTTCTCCTTTCTCCCCTCGCTCTCCTCGCGGGCCCTGCGGCGCGAGAACAGGGGTCGGCACCCTGCAGAGGCGGCTGGGGGGGTACGGGGATGGGCTTTGGGGTCCCCCCCGTAGGCACTCACCTTGACTCCCGGTTCCCCTTGGATGCCCGGGGCCCCCGATTCACCGGGGTCCCCCTAAAATGGGAAGAGAGAGAATTGAACCCTCCCCCCCCCTCCAAACCGAGCCCCCCGCTGGGGGTCCCTTGGCCCCGCTGAGCCCCCACGGCCCCGCAGAGGCACCGACGTACCTTCTCCCCGGGGGGGCCCAGGTTGCCGACACCTCCAGGGGGTCCCTGGGGTCCCTGCGGTGGGGGGAGAGCAGAGGCAGTCACCCCGGTGCCCCCCAGGAACGGACCCTGGGGCCACAGGGGGAGAGGGGGGGGGGTCACTTACGTCAGCTCCAGAGGGTCCAGCGGGGCCACGGGGTCCTGGGGGGCCGGGGGGGCCCTAGAATGGGAGAAAAACACAGCGTGAGGATGGGTCTGCGGGGTGTCCCCCCAAAAAGTGACGTGGCAT
>NW_023305678.1:6000-10829 GCF_011077185.1 Oxyura jamaicensis
GGGGGGCAGGTGGGGGGCACCGAGTGACGAGGAGGGGGACGGGGTAACAGTGACAAATGCTTAAGGCCGGGCAGGACACAGTGGCACTGCGGGGACAGCGCCCGCCTCGCTCGCCACGGGGCAGAGCAAAGCAAGGGGGTCTCGGGGGGGTCTCCAGGGGGTCTCCGGGGGGTCTCGGTGCTCACCTGCAGGCCGATGGGTCCAGGGGGGCCGTTGAAGCCCCGCGTCCCCTCGTCACCCTTGGCACCGAAGTGGCCCTGGGGACCTCTGGCACCCGGCTCCCCGTCAGCGCCCTGCGGGGCAGGAAGGGTTGGTGGCACTCAGCTGGGGGGGGGGGGACACAAGGACACCTCCCGGCCATCGTCGTCCCCTCCCTGGGGTGACACAAGGAGCCCCCCTCCCGGCCACGTCCCCCACCAGGTACTCACGGCGGCTCCGGGCTGCCCGACCGGCCCGATGGGCCCGGGGGGACCGGGAGGACCCTGCGAGGGGAGGGAAGGGGTCAGCGGGGCTGGGACAGCCCTAGGGGGGGGACACAGGGGGGGGGACACGGGACGTGGGCTACTCACGTGCTCGCCCTTGTTGCCCTTGGTGCCCTTCTGGCCCGGCTCGCCCACCTCGCCCTGCGGGAAGAAGCCGAGGGATCAGCCCCAACGGGGGGGCCACGGGGCCACCGGGGCAGGGTGGCACCTCACCTTGTCACCGTCCTCGCCGGGGCCACCGGGGGGGCCGGCGGGGCCGGGCAAGCCCACCGGGCCCTGAACGCCGTCCCGGCCAGCGGGGCCCATGGGACCTTTCTCACCCTGGGGGGAGGAAGAGGAGGGTGAGGGCCGCGGGGACGTCGGGGGACGCGTCGCCGCTCCCTGCGGTACTCACGGGGACGCCCTTCTCTCCGGCGGGGCCCGGTGGCCCTTGTGGTCCCGGTCGCCCAGGGGGGCCGACGGGGCCGCCTTGTCCCGGTCCTCCTCTCTCCCCTGGGGAGCCCTGGGGGGGCGAGAGGGTGGGAAGTGAGGCGAGGGGAGCCGCGGGGCCGCGGCAGCGGGAGGGGGTGCGCACTCACTGCGGGTCCCGGGGGTCCGGCCGGTCCCTCGTTGCCCTTCAGCCCCGGGCCGCCCTGCGAGAGGAGGGGGATCAGCGCCGTGCCTCTGGGGGGGGGGGGGACGGGGACAGCGGGGGGCACCCGAGGACGGGCGATACTCACCGGGGTGCCGGGCAGACCCCGCTCGCCGGGGAAGCCCCGCAAGCCGGCGGGGCCGTCTTTCCCGGGGGAGCCGGTGGGACCGGGGTCCCCCTAGGGCAGGGGAAAAGAGGGGCTGAGCCGCGGCGGACCCCGCGCCCCGGGGGCCGAACCGAGCCCCGGCACGGGGCCGAAAATCCTCCCTGCAGCCTCCTCACCTTGGTGCCCTCTTTGCCGGAGGGTCCCGGCAGCCCTTGTTCTCCCGGGGGGCCGGGGGGCCCCGGGTGGCCGCGCTCCCCCATGGGGCCAGACTCCCCGGCTGGTCCCTGGCGTGTGGGGTGGGGGCGAGAATCAGCGCGGCCCCGAAGGGAGCGGGGGCACCCCTAGGGTGCAGCAGCCCCCCCAGGGCGGTGCTCACCTGCGGTCCCACCACCCCGGGGGGGCCGGGGGGGCCGGTCTTGCCTTGGAAACCCTGGAGGAGGGAGGAAAGGGGGGGGGAGAGGTCAGCACAGGGTGAAATTCCCGAGTGTGCCAAGGTGGTTTGGGGGCAAATTTGGGTGGGGGGGGGGACACACTTACGACTTCTCCTCGCTGCCCGGGGTGCCCGGGGAGCCCGTCCTTGCCGGGGGGGCCCTGAGGAAGAGGAGCAGGGGGTGAGAGGTGCTGGCGGCACCCCAGGGGCCGACGGGGACCCCGCTACTTACGGGGGGTCCTTTGGGTCCCGGGAAGCCGTTGGTGCCCTGCGGTCCCGGCAGGCCCTAGAGCGGAGCAGGGCGGTTATGGTGAGTGGGACCCCCTCACCCCCAAATCCTGGAAGGGGGGGGGGGGGGGGGGCCCCCCCTTACCCCTTCTCCCCGGGGGTCCGTGGGGGCCGTCGCTGCCAGAGGTGCCCTGTGGGAGCAAGGGGAGCGTTTCGTGGTGCCCAGTCGGGGATTTGCCATCGCACCCCTCCGTGCGAGCGCCCCGCCGAGCGGACCCTCGGCACCCACCTTGGCCCCCGACTTCCCGGTGGCTCCTCGAGGACCCCGCTGGCCCCTGGGACCCTGTGGAAGGAGACAGAGGCGGCTCAGGGACCCCCACCCCGTAGAGTCGGGTGCTGGGACCCCAACTGCCTGGAGAGGGGGGGGGCCGAGCGAGGAACCCCCCCGATAGCCCTGCCCCGGACTCACCGTGGGGCCGCGCTCGCCCCTGGGCCCTGATTTCCCCGAGAGACCCTACGAGAGAGAGAGCTTCAGGGACACGCCGTGGGGCAGGACCCCACGGCACCCGTCCCCCCACGGGGACACGGCGGGGCCGTGGGGCAGGACCCCCCGGCACCCGTCCCCCCCCGGGACACGGCCCCGCCGCGGGGCGCAGCCACTCACCCGAGCGCCCTTCTCGCCGTTGCTGCCAGGAAAACCGGGGAACCCCTGCGAGCCCTGGGGAGGGAGAATTTGGGGGGGGGTCGGGGGGTCAGCGGTGCTTGGGGACAGGAATGGGGACACGCAGCTGGGGCAGCCCCACGGCTGCCGCGCTCACCTTGGGGCCCTGGCGCCCCGGGTACCCGGGCAGCCCCGGCACTCCCAGCTTGCCCTGTAGGAGACAGAAACGGGGGGTCACAGACGGCCTGCTGCGCCCCCCCCGCGCCCCCCCGAGCCCCACGTGGGCCCTCACCTTCTCGCCCACCAGCCCGATGGGGCCTGGGTCACCGGTGGGGCCCGTGCGACCCTTGGGACCTTCGGGCCCGTCCTCGCCACGGGACCCCGGCACGCCGACCTCGCCCTGCGGGGAGAGGCGGCGTCAGGGCGGCCTCACCGGTGCCACGGCCTCACCGGGACCACGGCCTCACCGGTGCCATGGCCTCATTGGGACCACGGCCTCACCGGTGCCATGGCCTCATTGGGACCACGGCCTCACCAGTGCCATGGCCTCACCACGGCCTCACCGGGACCACGGCCTCACCGGGACCACGGCCTCGCCGGGACCACGGCCTCACCGGGACCACGGCCTCACCGGGACCACGGCGTCACCACGGCCTCACCAGTGCCATGGCCTCACCACGGCCTCACCGGTGCCACGGCCTCACCAGTGCCACGACCTCGCCATGGCCTCACCAGGACCACGGCCTCGCCGGGGCGCCGCCGCGTGCACCTACCCGGTCTCCTTTCACGCCCACGTCCCCCTTGAAGCCGGGGAAGCCTTCCTCGCCCTGCGGGGTCGGAGGGGCTGAGCTCAGCAGCCGTGTCGGGGTGCAGGGGTTTTGGGGGGGGGCCTCGCCGTGCCCCCCATCGCGAGGGGGCAGGGGAAGGTTCCTACCTTCTCACCCTTGTGGCCCTTCAGCCCCCGAATGCCGTCCACGCCCTGGGGAGGGGGAAGAGTCACGGGGGGACGCCGAGCCCCGCGGGCTCCTGCCCCAATTCCTCCTCTTTTTCCCCTAAAAGCTGCCATGCCCGCAGACACCCCCTTGCTGTCGTGTGCCCACCCCCCCCCAATGTCAGGCACTGACCTTCACGCCGCGGGGGCCCGGGTAGCCGATGGGGCCCTGGGGACCCGAGGGGCCCTGCGGAGGAGAGGACGGGGTGAGGGACGTGCGAGGGGGGCGCCCACGCGGGGACGGGGCTGAGCGCGGTCCCCTGGGCCCTTACCTGGTGGCCTTTGGTGCCGGGGGGGCCCTCCTTCCCGGGGTGACCCTAGAGCAGAAGGGATGGAGGTGGGGAGACCCCAAAACGGGGCACGCAGCCCCGGCTGGGTGGCCCCCAACCCCCCCCCCCCCCAGCCCCACAACTGGCCCCCGGGGGCTGCTCCCCAACCTGGGTCCCCCATACCGCAGGGCCAGGCTGGGGACATGGGGACAAGGCTGGGGACACGGACACAGGGCTGGGGACACAGGAACAGGGCCGGAGACACGGCCGGGGATACAGGGACAGGAACAGGGACATGGGGACAGGGACAGGGACACGGGGACAGGGCCGGGGACACGGGGACAGGGCCGGGGACATGGTGACAGGGCTGGGGACACGGGGACAGGGCCGGGGACACGGGGACAGGGCTGGGGACAGGGCCGGGGACACGGGGACAGGGCTGGGGACACGGGGACAGGGCCGGGGACAGGGCCGGGGACATGGGGACAGGGCCGGGGACACGGGGACAGGGCCGGGGACACGGGGACAGGGCTGGGGACAGGGCCGGGGACACGGGGACAGGGCTGGGGACACGGGGACAGGGCCGGGGACAGGGCCGGGGACATGGGGACAGGGCTGGGGACACGGGGACAGGGCCGGGGACACGGGGACAGGGCCGGGGACATGGTGACAGGGCTGGGGACACAGGGACAGGGCCGGGGACAGGGCTGGGGACACGGGGACAGGGCCGGGGACATGGGGACAGGGCGGTCAGACGTGGCCATCACGCAGCACGAAGCAGCGGGCAGCAGAGCTTCAAGCGGGGACCGGGGCCGCTCTGCGTCACCGCCACGGGCAGGGGACAGGGCCCGGGTGCCACCGCCCCGGTGCTGGGGACAGCGGGTACTCACGGGGGGGCCATCGGAGCCGGGCATGCCGGGGAGGCCGGGTTTGCCTTGGGGGCCCTACGGGAAGAAAAGGGGGGGTCAGGGGCCCACCGAGGGCCAGAGGCCAGCGCTGCCTGTCCCCACGTGTCCCCACGTGTCCCCACG
>NW_023305679.1:0-3000 GCF_011077185.1 Oxyura jamaicensis
GTCTCTTGTTTCTGCTTTAGGACTTGAGGTCTATGGGAGGACCACAGCACGCTCTTCTTTGTCTACCCTTCTTTGTTGAGGGGGTGTAGGAAAAAGAGAACATGCAGAGGCCCTCCCCCATACCTTGCATCTGTCACTCTGTGCAGCTACACCACTGAGCAAAAGCACCAAACTTAATGCTTGTGAAAAGACTTGACACAAACTACAGAATACTCAAATGAGGCATTCACGATAAAAACATGTTTTTTTCCTTAGCCAAGCATCAAAGCACTTACAGAAGAGCATGGGCCCTCTCCGTGCACCTCCAGGGGGATCCACAAATCCTCAGGTGGTTTCATCCCATCCAGCACACTTCTCTGTCCCTCTTGGCTAACCTTGCCCAGAGGCAGCTGTTCCCAAATTGCCATGGGGACAGAATTCTATTCTGTTTGTGAAGTCATCCCCGGAGGCGCCTTGCAATGACAACACAACACTCTCTGTTGCTAAGGCGGATGTCTCCGAAACCATTGGAGAAGTACCGCTATCCCCAAATGGACTTGAATGAGAGGACTTCCAAAATTGTTCTCTGCTACCACACGTCTGGGGACGGGGTGTGATCAATCTGTTCCTGAAGAAAGGATTACAGACACAAAGAGCTGGATTCTGAGACGTTCAACTTGGAATGGGGGATGCGATCAGTAGATAGCACTTTCCCTCCGCCACCCCTTCATGGTCCCTCTCTGCCCCTGCTCCCCGTGGGGTCCCTCCCACGGGATGCCGTCCTTCCCGATGTGAGCCTGCGGGGGCTGCCCACAGGCAGCAGCTCTCCAGGAACTGCTCCCCCATGGCTCCGTGCCATGGGCTCCATCTATCCCCCAGGAGCAAAGTGCTCCAGCACGGGTCCCCCACGGGCAGCAGCTCCCCCCAAACCCCCTGCTCCTGCAGGGGCTCTCCATGGGCCGCAGCCTCCTCCAGGCCACATCCACCTGATCCTGTGGGGGCTCCTCCATGGGCTGCAGCGTGGAGATCGGCTCCTTGTGGGACCCATGGGCTGCAGGGGGACAGCCTGCTCCAGCAGGGGCCTCTCCCTGCAGGGGAACTGCTTCTGCGGGCCTGGAGCACGTCCTGCCCTCCTGATGCACTCCCCTGGGGGCTGCAGGGCTGCTTCTCTCTCCATTTCTCACTCCTTTCCCTCCCAGCTGCTGTTGCCAGCAGGTTTTTTCCCTTCCTTCAACCTGCTCTCCCAGAAGCCCACCCAGCGTCACTCCCTGGCCCAGCTCTGGCCAGCAGCAGCTCCCTTTGGAGCCATCTGCAGCTGGCTCTGCTCTGACATGGGGCAGCTGCTGGGCTCTGCTCACAGAGCCCACCCCTGCAGACCACCCCCTGCTACCAAACCCTTGCCATGGAAACCCAGGAGTCCATGTGTGCAGTCAAATGCCTGGTGTTCCTTAGCTTCAGCTTGGAGCTCAGTGCTTCCCTTGGACCAGCTCCTGACAATCGCAGCTCCTCTCCTCAGCTCTGAAGCTCCATCTGCTCAATGGCATGAGAAAGCTCAACAGCCTTGTGTCCCTGGCCCTTTAGACACCACGCAGCTGCAGATGCTTTCCATCGCCAGATGGGCAAAAAGATGCCTGGGGATTCTAGAGACTAGAAATGCTTTGAGCTGCATGGGAGCCCAGAAGGCACCCTGCTCTCTGGGCTGCTTTCCTGCATCGGGAAATGCAGGCATCTCCTCGGGGCCTGTCCTTGTCCTCACAGGCCCACAGCCAGCAGCTGCCCTTCCTTCCCTTCCAGCCCTGCCCGGGGAGGAGGAGAGAAGGCTGCCCTGAGCCAGCCTTGCTCATGCCAGGTGACTGACTGGCCCTGCAAGGAGTCGCAGGTCTTCCATTGCCATCTGGTGGCACAAGGACCTGGGCATGGACATTTGGCAGTGCTACCACACTACTCTTGAGCTAAAGCTCCAGCACACCCATCATTTCACATGTGTTTGTGCATTTTGCATGCAAATGTTGGATGGGAATGTTTCAAGCTGGGGCACTACTGCCTGCTTTCCCCCTCCAGGAGCTCACGGGATGTCCTATGGCTAGGGGTGACCAACTGCTTGAAACAGGAGCCGGGCACCTCCCTCTCTGCCGTCTTACCTGAGTTGGAAGCAATGCCTTCCCTTTGCTCTTGTGCAAGAAGGTGCCAAATTCAGGCTCAGTGACAGCAATTCCCAATGACTTGAGACCAACAAGAAGTTCAAAGCTTGAGATTTGCCTGGAGGAATGGCTGGAAACTGCATCGCTAACAGGATCAAAAATCTTGTCTACAGGAAATAAAAGGAGATGAGCTTCAACTTCCAGTTCTGGTGCTGTCAAGTGCAATGGAGCTGCTTCAGCTGAGCAAGGAGAAATGCTGTTCTTTACTTTCCATGCTATCCACATAGTATTAGAAGATTACTCCTGATGCTGGAAGATCAGCATCTGCTGGGAGGTGAGCACTGGCTGGAAAATATATATATATATATATATATATCCCTTGCTGTGATCCGCAATGGCATTTACTACTTCTTACTCTTTCCTAGATTGATACTGAAATGCAAATGTATATCCCCAAGTTGTTGTTGGTTTGTTTGTTTGTTTGTTTTTCCTAGCACAAGGATTGGTTATTTGTTCCGAAGTGTACAGGGAAGGCTTTGGTAAAGGACTGTGCCTCATCCAGGAATGGGAAACTGAACTGCAGATCTACAGAAAACCCTCCAATCCCTGAAGCTGGGCTCAGCTGCATCACTTGGGCTGGTCCCCACTTGGAGGATGTGCAGGAAAAGGCACGCAGCCACCTGCTGCTCCTGCCCCTCTCCAGCGCCAGACCTGCCCCTGCACTCCTCCACGAGCCACTAAAGTTCCATGGGAGCCAAACCCTTCTCAGCAACGGCTTGGGTCTGACGGATTAAGATTTCCTGAAGCCTCCATAGGAGAACCCGGGGAAGCTGCATGTGGCTGAGATAACAAACGGTGGGGGGGGGGAGGGGGGGGGGGG